>NW_019396125.1:187841-216246 GCF_000591075.1 Eurytemora carolleeae | reverse complement strand
TATCTTGTTAATGTAAATATATATTCATCATTTTCTTTTCTGTATATTTTTAATGTAAGTATATATTTATTATTTTCTTTTATGTATCTTGTTAATGTGAATATATATTCAACATTTTCTTTTCTGTATATTTTTAATGTAAGTATATATTTATTATTTTCTTTTATGTATCTTGTTAATGTGAATATATATTCATCATTTTCTTTTCTGTATATTTTTAATGTAAGTATATATTTATTATTTTCTTTTATGTATCTTGTTAATGTGAATATATATTCAACATTTTCTTTTCTGTATATTTTTAATGTATGTATATATTTATTATTTTCTTTTATGTATCTTGTTAATGTTAATATATATATTCTTCATTTTCATGTATGTATATCTTGTTAATGTAAATATATATTCATCATTTTCTTTTATGTATCTTGTTAATGTAAATATCTATTCTTCTTTTTCATGTATGTATATCTTGTTAATGTAAATATATATTCATTGTTCTGTAATGTGTCTAGTTTTTGTTGCAAATACAGGGCTGAGGATTACTCACTGCAATGAGCCTTCAGAGACGACTGTACGGAATTTACACTGTTTGTTTCCTTTATATTCATAAGTACCTAAAACAGGTTTTGCTCTTTGCCAAATCATTTTGCCAAGACAGAAGATTTAATTCACCTAGAAATAGTCATTTTTTGAGAGCTTTAGGTCGTCTTTACAGTCTCATTCTGTGTGGGTGATCCTGTATATATTCTTCATACTCTTTGTTTCTTGTTTGTAAATTTATATTTACCATATTCTTTTATGTGTTTTTGTTCATGTAAATTTATATTTATCATATTCTTCTATGTTTTCATTAGAGATATATATATAATTACATAATTATTATATATTATTTACAACTGCTACAATGTATCTTGAAACGACCAGGTGCCAACTTCCATTTGATCTTCTAACTACATTTGAGTGTTAGATGCATTTCCCCGCGCATAGTCAAACGGCGCAACCCTTCTAATATACACAAGGAGAAATGAGCATAACTCATTCAAAAGAAAGTTAAAAAAAAACCCACACCTCTCATATGCATAATTGGCTTGGAATTTAAACCCTTAAATACTTTCAATATCCAATCTGTGTTGCGCTCTGTGATATCCACTTTTGAAATCGCAAAATTTATTATTCATTTATTGCTTTTCAATAAATGTACTAAAGCTTTCTGTCCCAAAGATATAGTAAGTAATTATAATTCTGTCCGCGCTATGTTAATTCCTAAATAAGAGACACCTTACGGTCAAATAATAAACTAAGTTATTTGGTGGGTGACTCAGTCGGAGGTCCTGTAGAGTGTGGAGGAGCGAGGCCGGTGTCGGACATTATTGATTTAATGGTTGAGAGAGGAGGAACGAGGGGATTCGGAGTCTGGTTTCAATGAAGGTTACAAATATAATATACTAGGAGGGGGTTGGGGGAGACCATGTGGGCTCAGCCCTCATGGATCAGTAAAACCTATGGTTTCCATGGTTTTCAGGCCCCAGTCCTCCTGAAAAAAAAACCTAATTCCTTGAGTACACGAGGTAGGATGCAGGCCGATAAAAAACCGGAATATGTAAAAAAATCTTAAATAGCCCATAACTTTTTTATGACTAAAGCTACAGATCTGAAAGAAAGCCCTTGAAAAAGGGGTGTAGAAATATGTGTCACATTTGATATTTGTTTTAAACCAAAAAATTTTTTTTTATTTTTTTGCATTTTTTTTCGACCCTCCCGAGCACTATAAAAGTTATCGATCTAATTTTATTTCAATGAGCTGGCCTTTAAAAAGTTGGCTATGAACATGCAATTAAATCTATACCTATTCACTAAGGGGGGCGTGGGACGCCCCCCCCCCCAGTCTAAACATAGATTCAGACCCCCAGCCTTTATAGGGTTAAACACAAACAACAATCTAAAGGTTGAATTTAGTTTCTGTCTCAAATATTGTCTCGTCCATTGTGGGTATTGTGGGTATTGTCATAAACACACAGTAATACAGTATACAATAATCCTGTGTTTACAATCCATATGAAAGATCTTTCTTATTACCAATACTAATATTCAAATATCTACATAAAACCACCCCTTAGAAATACTATCACTCTATACACAAGTGTACAGTGTTAGATACGTAAACATATCGTGATCAAAGATAATATATATATATATATTATCTTTGATCGTGATGTATACAAGCGACCACTCTATTAATTAATTAATAGGGCGGTCGGTTGTGTATATCTGAGCTGAATTCCCCTCTTCGTTTTATTACTCTATAGTTTCTGATAATTTATTTTAAGAGAGGGTTTATGATATTTCTTTTAAGAGAGGGTTTATGATATTTCTTTTAAGAGCGGGTTTAAAATATTTCTTTTAAGAGCGGGTTTATGATATTTCTTTTTGGAGAGGGTTTATGATATTTCTTTTAAGAGAGGGTTTATGATATTTCTTTTAGAAGAGGGTTTATGATATTTCTTTTAAGAGAGGGTTTATGATATTTCTTTTTGAATCTAGGGTTTATGATATTTCCTTTAAGAGAAGATTTATTAGATTTCTTTTGGAGAGGGTTTATGATATTTCTGTAAAGAGGAAGTTTATTATATTTATTTTATGATGAAATAATCTTGATGTATTCTTTAACGGACCACTAATGAGACATTAAAAAACTATATATATGGAAAAATTGTAAAAAAATTCCATTTTGAGAAAAGGAAAAGAAGAAGCAACCTTTTTTGAACACCTTTGTCTTTGCAACCCGATAACGTAGACCTTTGCTATTTCAAACTAGGAATTCTGTGATCCAATAGTCTTTTTTTTACATATCAAAAGTTTACACCATCAGGTTGTAAAGATATATTGATTATACAAATTAAGTTTGTTGCAAAAATATAGTTCCTTAACCATATAATCAGCATATTTTATTCCATTTAATATATGCTAAATATATTTTGGTGTTGAACGTGTAGATATCTGTATATTTTCGCACACTGCAAATCTGTGCGCACATGAGAGGATTAAAGGAATCCCCTTGTCTCAACTCGGTAATGTTACATCGTCATACGCAACATTCCCCCTACTGAACTTCTGACCTACTAACTTTCCGACAGGGACAGACCGGCTATGTATGGTAGTTTAATTCTCAAAAATATAAAAAAAATTTCTATACGTAGCTGTTTCTATACGTTGGATTTCTATAAGGTTTGACTTCAATATATTTATTGTCCTCATTCCAATGAAGCATTATATTATCATGGCATATATGTATAATATCTGTTCCGTTTCCATTATATATCAGATACTAAAGGGGCTTTAACAAAAATAATAATTTAATCAAATACGCATATACTCTTTTGGGGGAAACAATAATCTTTAAATTTCTAAATTTTATATTTTGTTTCCTATCGAGGGTCATTTTTTCGTAATTCATTGCAACAAATCATGATAGTTTTACTTTTCATCAATCCGATAGACTTTAAGTTTTAACCAACAATCATACGATTATTTTCTCTCTTAAATGTAAATTTTGATTTTAGCACTGAAACATTTTAGTGACATTACAGTGACAAAAAAAAACTAAACCATCAATAGATATAGATATATATATAGATATAGAGGTGGGACTTTTTTTTAGAAATCATTTTACAGAAGCAAAATTGTATTCTGCTTGGAATTCTAAGTGGCACGTTTTAAAAATGCATTTTTTGCAAAAATCAGAAATGGCTCCCTGAAATCAGTTGAGATGATAAAAAAAAAAAAACACTTTTACAAATTAAAATGAAAATTTTAAATAGACATTTTATGTATTGGTATTTTTGAAACTGGGTTGTTTTTCCGAATACAAATCAAATTACAGATTATAAAAATATAATATTGAAGACAAATCGACTGATTTAAAGCAAAAAAAACCGTAAATTTTGGAGACTAAAAACATTTTGTTAGAGAAAAATCGTTTTTCATGACCACAGCCTGTCAAAGTTTTCGTTTTTATATTTTTGAACTCTGATATTTTCCCTTAATTTGAGGGAGCCATTTTTCATGCCTGAGTGAAAAATTTGTTAAGTTCTAAGGGGGCAATATTTCACTTATTTTAAGAGTCATTTCTTATTTTGAGCACTTAAATACTCACTCTCAATTCTCTTTCCTTAAAAAAAAGATTTCGGGGGAATCTGCCACCTCCTCCTCGCTCGGTGCCTCTTACCATCACAGTCTTACTAGGAGTTTGACCCCTTATTCTAAGAGCCGGGTAAGACCCTAGATCGATAAACGACTAAGTCGGTAAGATAGTCTTTATTTCCGCACGGCATATGATGAAATTGGAGAGAAGCAATCTCGCTAAAAAAAGCACAGGAAAAATATTCGGGTTCAACATTTCTAGAGTATACAGTATTACGTTAGTTATCATTTAAGTAACTTCAATATTCACACTTTGTGGTATCTTGTGATTTATTACTTAGAAATCGCAAAATTTATTAATCTTAAATTCATATTCTATTTTTAATTTAAATGTATTAAAACTTTCTTGGTCTAAGCATAGTTAGTAATCATAAGTCTATACGCATGTTAAATTCTCATTTAGAGACACCTAACGGTCAAATAATAAACTAGAATATTTGGTGGGAGAAAAGACTCTCAGCCCTAGGGGGATGGGTGGGGGAGTGTTGAGTGGAAAGGATGGGGGTGGGGGAGTTTATATAATGAAGTTTATATACTGAATTGGATCAAGTGTTTCTACCTCCTAGTTTCTACCTCCCCTCCCTCCTATCTCCTATACCTACGTATTAAGGTTTGTTCCATGCTTCACTAAATATCACGAGCCCAAATCTATTAATACACCGGATATAGAAATATCTCTCAGAGAGTTAGAAATGTCTATATTAATTAATACCGATTTAGGATTTTATTGAGAAGAGACGGATTAATATAATACCTCAAGAAGGATATGGATGAGTCAGGGGCGTATTCAACGATTTGTCTAAGAGGCGCAACATTTTAAAATTTTTTTAGGGGATGGAAGGCTAAGGTTCACCAATCTACAGGATCCTCTAAATTGGTAGGAAGGGGGGCTGAGCCCCAATATCCCCTCTGTATACGCGCCCCTGGAAGTGTAATCCTATCTGAGAATCCTGCACTGTTCTCTAATTAAAGTCTAGACTAGGAACTATAGAACCGTGTCTGTCCTCTCTCCTCACAAATATGTCTTTCATATCTCTTTGTTTTTTACTGATTTCACGGTTTTTATATTCGGCTTTTAAGGAAAATCATGGGATATCCGCAAATATAAATATTTAATAAAACTTAATAATAATTTTGCGTGAAACAAATGACAAATTTTTTTTGCATTATTAACTTACATGATACGTACGTTTAAAAACTACAACGCAATTGCAGTTTCTCGCTTTAGCTTAAAAGGGGTAATTGGCAAAATACTGATAGATCATATATATGCGGAAAAGCATGTGTGCACACTTTGTAATAGAATAACTTGATATTTTTCTTATAAAACTAATAATAACGAAATATTAACAAAAATATGAAAGTTAGGTTTGAAAATCCAGAAATCTTAAGATAGATAGATAGATAGATAGATAGAAGATAGATAGATAGATAGATAGATAGATAGATAGATAGATAGATAGATAGATAGATAGATAGATAGATAGATAGATAGATAGATAGATAGATAGATATAAATATAGATATATAGATAGATAGATAGATAGATAGATAGCAGCACTTTTTATTTGATTATCACCCATTGTCATCATTATCGGTATTATTATTAATATTCATAGCAAAGAAAAGTGACTTGTACATGTTTTCCTTCAAGAACAGTTATAACAATTGAATACTTTTCGCGCTCAAAAACGACGTTTTCTTCAACATTTTTGATCAAATTAATTCAAGGTTGCCATTGTGAGATAAACTTGTGTTTATGATTCTTTTTTAATTACTTTGAATCAAAATTGATTCCTGTAATTGCTTAGAATGGTTTAAAATATTTTATTCTGGTTTAACAAAAACCTTCTTAAGGTGTTGAAAGCACAATCAATTCTTGGACATTCCTACATTCAATTCCTTAGGAATATCTAAAACAATTGCTTTAAAGGGACAGACTGGCAATGTATGGTAGTTGAACTGAGTATTTAATATTGTGTATAGAGTGTATAAAAATATAATATTGAAAACAAATCGACCAATTTAAAGCAAAAAAAAACACATAAATTTTGGAGACTAAAAATATTTCATTAGAGAAAAATCGTTTTTTGACCACAGCCTGTCAAAGTTTTGGTTTTTATATTTTTGAACTCTGTAATTTTCCCTTAATTAGGGGGATCAGCCATTTTTGATTTTAATATTTTTCATGCATGAGACGCCTGAGTGAAAAATTCTAAGGGGGCAATATTTCACTTATTTTAAGAGTCATTTGCTATTTTGAGCACTTAAATACTCACACACCCCTTCCTTGCCTCTTACCATCACAGTCTTAATGGGAGTTTGACCCCCCTTTTGAAAGAGCTAGATTAGGCCCTTGATTGCTGAATGTTTTAATGAGTAAGATATTATGTATTATACATTGCATATCTTTAGTTTAGAGAGGAGTTACCTCGCACAAATTAAACAATAGGGATTGGATGTCTCTAGTACCAGGAGATTTCCATCAAATCAGATGAATGATGTTAGTTAACTCTTAAGTATCTTCAATATCCACACTCTGATGTGGTCTCTTGTGATTTCATTTTAGAAATCGCAAAATTTATCATTCTTAAATATATATTCTATTTTTATTAAATGTATTAAAGCATTCTTGATCCAAGCATAGTTATTAATCATAAGTATATTCGCATATTTAGAAACACCTAACGGTCAATTAATAAACTAAACTATTTGGTTGGGAGAAGAGACCCCGTCGGAGGTCCTGTAGAAGGGGGAGGAGAGAGGCTCTCTTGAGAGTTATCCCTGTTCTTCTTTCTACAATTTGTTTATTTTCAATTCCGGTTTCTCGGATTTCTTGCTGCCAGAAACATGGAGAGGGAATAAGATAAGATAAGATAAGATAAAGTTAATTGCTAAAATAAATGTATCTGTATACAGATAGAGTTTACAATTACAAATTGATGTTTATATTAACAGTACAAGTATAAAGCAATTAGGTGGAAAATAGCTCTTGGCTGTTTTGATTATTTTTTCCACCTATTTTGGTAATAATAACAAAACATTTCAATTAAATAGATTTAAGGAGAACGATTAGAGATCAGGGTGCGAATTTATCTTATGCAAAATAGCTTATACATTAATTCTAATAACTAGAGTTTAAAGTTATTTTCTGACATGTACACAACAAATGTCAAAGCATTAAAACATATCTAATTAGTTTTACATGAATAGCAATTCGGTTTATAACACATTGTCCTGTAATTTTCAAAAAGAGAATTTAGTAGTCTATTTTTAAATTGACTTAGAGAGTTGCTTCTTTTTATGTCAAGAGGCAGGTTATTCCACATCTTAAGAAGAGAGCTTGATGGTAAATACTGTAATGAGCACATTTTGAGAATGTCAAGTTGATAGTTAAGAGATCTTTCAAAGTTTCCAAGCTTTTTAAAAATGTTTTCAAAAGATGCAGGACGAAGTTTATGTGTATATTTATACATAAATATAGCTTGGTTAAAGTCTACCAGATCATTAATCTTTAGAATCTTATACTTAAGGAAAAGAGGATCACTATGAGACGTGGCTTTTGAGTTATCAATTAATCGTATTGCTCGTTTCTGTAAAATGTGAATTTGTTTCATTTCTGAACATTTGTTACATCCCCAGGCTGAAATTGCATATTCTATAAATGATCGAAATAAAGAGTTGTAAATGGTTAGTTTAATATTAATAGGAAGAATATTTTTTACACTTGACAAAGCAAAAACTGCACTGGATGCTTTGTTTTTAACCGCCTTAAGATGATGGTTCCAGTTAAGATTTTCGTCTAAATGAACACCTGCAAACTTAAAAGATTCATTTTTGCATCCAGTTCCTACTCTTTCTATATCTTTATTATCTATTTGAAGTTTAAGCGAGGTGATACTTACATCTTCTTTTTTATTTTTGAAGAGAATATATTTGGTTTTAGACGCATTCAAAGTCAGTTTGTTTGCTTTAAACCAATCTTCTATTTTAGAGAGCTCAAAATTTTCCAAATCATATATGTCGTGTAAGCTTTTTGAAGAAAGTTGCAGTGTTGTATCATCGGCAAAAAGAATTATGAGAAATAAACACTTTTCAAGCTATAGTACAATTAAGATATATTTTACATTAATGATCAGATGAGGGAGTTAAAAATACCTTTGTAAATCATTATAATGGAGGATAAAGAAATATAAAGAATTAAGAATGTGTATTATAATGAATACCGTATCAGGATGTTATTAAGATAAGACGGAATAATAAAGATCTCAAGAAGGATAGGTATGAGTCAGGGGCGTATACAAGAATTTAAGTCCAGGGGGCTTAACATTTTTGAATTTTTCAGGGGATAGGCTCAAGCCTTAAACCCCCCATGGAATCATAGTTTTACTTATCTAGAGGGGGGGGGGAGGAGGCTGAGCCCCCATATCCCCTCTGTATATGCGCCCCTGGAAGTGTAATCCTATCTGAGAATCCTGCACTGTTCTCTAATTAAAGTCTAGACTAGGAACTATAGAACCGTGTCTGTCCTCTCTCCTCACAAATATATGGGTGGATCCGCATTTGAACCACTGCCGTTTGAACTATTGATCATTTGAACTATCGTTTGAACTATTGTTTATACATAACTACTGATAATGACGTCATTTCCTGTAGTTCATACAACAGCTCTTTGGCCTCATTCTAGGAGGATCTAGAATTCTGGCTCGGATCCCTGAGATTAACATTATATTTGTAACCTTTGTAAGTGTCAGACTCCCCAACCCGGTCCCCCCCTCCCCCCTCCCTTAACCTACGAAGCAATAATGTCCGGCACCGGCCTTGTTCCTCCCCCTTCTAAACCGCTAGGGGACCTCTGACTGAATCTCTACTCACCCACAAATGTGTTAGTTTATTATTTGACCGTTAGGTGTCTCTAATTTAAGAATTTAAGATGGCAATGACTTATGATCTACTAACTATGCTGAAACAAAGAAAGCTTTATTAATTTTTAATAAAAAGTAAAATATATTCAATATAATAGATTTTTAATATCTTAAAGGAATATCACAGAAGTCTGCAAAGTAGAATGGAAGAAACATTTATGAAGAATCTGATACAGCACGAGACATTAGGAGGTACGGGTCACTCTCTCTCACATTCAAAGTGTCTGATTTTATTTGAAAGAGATGGTAGCTCTTAATACAGTTATATAAAGTCTACAACATCAGAAAGAGGTTTATTGAGATTAAAAACAACAAATATTTTATAAGATAATAAATTTTCGATTACTAAGAAGGACATTACAGAGGAGACCGTACCACAAAGTGTGGATATCAAAGGTAGCTACCAAAATTTCAGCACTTAATCAGTTGTAAAATTTTCCTCTTTTTGTGACCTTCTGGTAGGTTGTTCTCCTAACATAAACATTTTCTCTTTAAAAAAAAACAATAAAGTTCTTGGAAGTTATAAAATAAATCGATGGATTCTTAAAATCTCATGAAAATCTAATTTTGTTAAAGGCAAATTTTTCAAATTTTGATCAACCATAAACTTTCCTTGAGGTTATGTGAGGCCCCACACAAAATTGGGGCCAGACCGGTTTAAGCCGTTTTTTTTATGTTTATTGGATACAAACAAACAGACAGACAGACAAGCAAAGTTATGTAAATGTACAACCTTACAACTCTTCCAAGTGTCTTTATCAATGTAACATTCAGTATTCTGCACCCTTGATAATGGCTTAGGTCTAGTTCATGTGCTATTATAATAATGCTTTATTATAGATTTTTATACTGAATTATGAATATCTATTTTAACTATTTATAACACGGTTATTTTGGTTCGCAGTGATATAAAGGTTTTGGACAGACATTTTCTCTTTATCGAGAAGGTTCAAGCCTTTTAAGATTTAATTTTGTCCCGAGCTTGAGCTCTCTATAAGATCAAATTATAAGCTTTGAAACAAAGCAGAAGTCAAAATATAAAGATGATTTCAATTTTATTTTAATTTCAATTGAAAAAAATAAATTTTGGAAATATCCTAAATTTTTTGGAGAAAATCCGGAAACCAATCAAAACTTTATAGCACACATGCTATGATGTACAGCTAATAAAACTTTTTAGCATGATGACTACTTTATAGCACGTTCATTATGAAAGTGAGTAAGAATGATAAAGTACACTATAGTTTTATAAAATCCAAAGACTTTGCTAATTATAAAGACGAGGCGTTGGAAATTTATCCGACTATTGTGTACGCCAGTACAGCTGTATTTTGACGTCATTGGTTATTTTGGTTGTTTGAGAGTCTAGCGATTGACATTAAAACCTTAGATTTTTAACACAATTGGGAATTGATACTTTTTACATTTTTTCGTTTTTTTTCTTTACTTGAAAAATTGTATGTTTTTAGTGTTTATAAAACTGATGCAAACCTAATGAAATACGTATATTTTCGTAAATTTCATAGAAAGTATTTTTACGTATTTTTTTCTTTACTTGAATTTTTTTTAGAGTTTATAAGTTACAAACCTTAATAATACGTATATTTTTGTATGTTTCATACAAAGTAATTAGGTTTCTATTTTAAGCTTTTTAAAGTATTTTTTTTTCGGTTTTTTCTTTACTTAAAAATTGCATTTTTTAGAGTTTAAAAGTTTGAGGCAAACCTAAAAATACGTCTATTTTCGTAAATTTCATACCAAATAGTTTTTTAAGTTATTAGGTTTTTATTTTACGTATTTTTACGTATTTCTTTGGTTTTTTCTTTACTTTTTTTAGAGTTTAAAAGTTTGAAGCAAATCTAAAAATAAATTTAAATTCGTAATAAAAGTTTTTAGGTTTTTATTTTGCGCATTTTTACGTTTTTTTGTTTTTTTTTCTCTGCTTAAATTATTTTTTATAAAAGCCTATATATATTCATGAAACCTTTACTGCACAAAAATGCATTTTAAATTATAACTTAATTAGTTAATGGAACTAGTTGTATGGATACCTATAGCCATTATCTTCTTAACATTTTGGTTTTAGAACTTGATGATGCCTTCAAAATATGTATTTTTTACGTCAAGGGAAAACCCTAAAATTCCTAATTCATTGGATTTTTTAGGTTTTTTACATACGCATTTTTACGTTTGTCATATATACGTATTTTTATGGATTTAAAATACGTATTTTTACCAAGGAAATGATAACGAAAATAGGAAAACATTAGAAATTCACAAATAAATATAAAAAATAAAACTTTATGATATTTTTGCTTATAATTAAACTTACAAAAAAATATTGCAACCTCTTTGTTTTAGCATTATTAACTTGATACGTACTTTTAAAAACTACACTGCACTTACGCCCTCTGCCCCTTTAGTAAAAGTAAATTGAACCTATATGAAGCATAAAGTCTGACCACGTCAACCTTGTTGCACCGGCTAGTCCTGTCCATAGAGCTAGGTACAGTACAAACTGGGACCGGAAAGGTTGACCGGCTCTAATGTACTACGGCTGCCCTTGACTTGTTTCTCGTTTTAGTTTGAAAGGGGTAATTGGCAAAATGCTAATAGACGTATATGCTGCAAAGGTTGGACACTTTGAAATAGATTTGGGAAAAAAATAAAACTTCATGTTTTTCTTATAAAACTAATAATAACAAAATTTAACAAAAATCTAGAAATCTGAAAAGATAGAAACAATGGATAGATATATACTAGGCTTAGGTCGCTTCGCGCCCATCTTCTATTTAAATTGTGAACATGTTCTTTTTGTTTACATTTTAAAACAAAGAAGAAGAAAAAATTCGCGGATTTTTAAGAATTTAAATTTTTTACAAAATTAAAAACCTTTAAAACACATTTTTTAAATTTTTTATCATTCATGAACCTTCCCTGTGGTCACGTGATGTCCCACAAAAAATTTGGACCCAATCGGTTCAGCCGTTTTGACGTTTACTTGATACAAACAAACAAACAAACAAACAAACAAACAGACAAGCCAAATTTATATATAGACTGAAATTCAAGGCGCTTCGCGCCCTTCTTTCTTGGCTTTTAGGGCGCTTCGCGCCCATCTTCTATTTAAATTGTGAACATGTTCTTTTTATTTACATTTAAAAACATAAAAAAAATTTTGCGGATTTTTAAAAAAAAATTCGCGGATTATCAAGAATTTTTTTTTTTTTACAAAATTAAAAACCTTTAAAACATATTTAAAGAAAGATTGTAATTTAAAGACCCACGTGCAGTAATTCATACCGTAGGTCGTCAATCCTATCTTTAGAAAATATAATTCCTTGTTTCAACAGAAAAAGATATTTTATAAATCTTGTCTATAGAAAGTTTAAAATTTTCTCGCATGTCTCAAGATTATCTTCTGTTTAGCAAGTTGATGTCAAACCGATTTTATTCTCCGTCTTAAACACGAAAATTTTAAAATGGCGACCAACGGAAATATACATTTATTTACAAAAAACGGCTCTCTTTTAAACATGGAATTCCGCAAATTTTATATAATAGTAACTTAAATAAAAAAGATCACTTCACACAAAGATTTAAACTACCATATTTTTTAAAAAGTTTTGTTTAATGATTTTCCATATACTTTTATTTATTCAAATTTTGCAAACCAGTAATTTAAATTTTTCAAAATGTTGAGCGCAATTTTTAAGCTTTCATTGAAAAGGGAGAAGGGTGTAAAGGGAGGAAGGGGGGGAGGGAGGGGGGTGATTGAGATAAATTGTTATCCGCATTTGTAAAAGAATTATGATTGATAAACACGATTTCTCTCTTTACTTCTTCCTACGGTATCTGATATCCATTTAATAGGTTGTTAACCAAACCATATCTGCTTTAAGATCTAGACACATTAATTATACGCTCTAAATATGGAAACTGTGTGTCAGAAGAAACCTGAAGTATGACCGTCAAAACATGATAGAAAATTAAATCATAACAAAAGTATAAAAAACGAAAATCTACTTGTTAGATAACAGTAGTTTTGTTGCATATTTCCATACAGCTAAAACCTCAAATCTTGTCTAGAAATTTTAAAATAAGAGATTTAACGTGAATGCTTGATACCACTTTCTCTTACTCTTTAAACTAGACCGTAAAAACATTTATCTACATTAAGAATCTTTAAACAAAATATGAAAGAGTTTTTGTCCACAAGTATCATATTGGAGCCAAAATGAAGAAAAGTCGGAGAGAAGATTAAAACTAATTGGAGAGAGAAGATGAAGAATAGTTGGAGAGAAGATGAAGAATAGTCGGAGAGAAGATGAAGAATAGTCGGAGAGAAGATGAAAAATAGTCGGAGAGAAGATGAAGAAAAGTTGGAGAGAAGGTTAAAACTAGTTGGAGAGAAGATGAAGAAAAGTCGGAGAGAAGGTTAAAACTAGTTGGAAAGAAGATGAAGAAAGTCGGAGAGAAGATGATGAATATTCGGAGAGAAGATTTAAAAATAGCGGGAGAGAAGATTCAGAATAGTCGGAGAGAACGTGAAGAATAGTCGAAGAGAAGATGAAGAATAGGTTGAGAGAAGATGAAGAATAGTCAGAGAGAAGATAAAAATACAGCCAGAGAGAATATTAAGCATAGTCGGAGAGAAGATTAAGAATAGTCGGAGAGAAGATTAAGAACAGTCGGAGAGAAGATTAAGAATAGTCGGAGAGAAGATGAAGAATAGTTGCTGAGAAGATGAAGAATAGTCGGAGAGAAGATGAAGAATAGTCGGAGGGAAGATGAAGAATAGTCGGAGAGAAGATTTAGAAATAGCGGGAGTCAAGATTCAGAATAGTCGGAGAGAAGATGAAGAATAGTCGGAGAGAAGGTGAAGAATAGTCGGAGAAAACATGAAGAATAGTCGAAGAGAAGATGAAGAATAGTCAGAGAGAAGATTAAGAATAGTCGGAAAGAAGATGAAGAATAGTCGGAGAGAAGATAAGAATAGTCGGAGAGAAGATGAAGAATAGTCGGATAGAAGATGAAGAATAGTCAGAGAGAAAATGAAATATAGTCGAAGAGAAGATGAAGAATAGTCAGAGAGAAGATGAAATATAGTCGAAAAAAGGTGAAGAATAGTCAGAGAGAAGATTAAGAATAGTCGTAGAAAATATGAAGAACTGTTGCAGATAATTGAACAAATAAAGAATAGTCAAAGAGAAGATGAAATTTATTGAAAAAGAAGATGAAGAAAAGTCGGAGAGAAGATTCAGAATAGTCGGAGAGAAGATAAAATACAGTCGGAGAGAATTATTAGGAATAGTCGGAGAGAAGATTAAGAATAGTCGGAGAGAAGATTACGAATAGTCGGAGAGAAGATTACGAATAGTCGGAGAGAAGATAAAATACAGTCGGAGAGAAGATTGGGAATAGTCGGAGAGAAGATTAAGAATAGTCGGAGAGAAGATTAAGAATAGTCGGAGAGAAGATAAAATACAGTCGGAGAGAAGATTAGGAATAGTTGGAGAGAAGATTAAGAATAGTCGGAGAGAAGATGAAGAATAGTCGGAGAGAATATTAAGCATAGTCTGAAAGAAGATTAATAATAGTCGGAGAGAAGATTAAGAATAGTCGGAGGGAAGATTAAGAATAGTCGAAGGGAAGATTAAGAATAGTCGGAGAGAAGATTACAAAATATTGAATAAGATTCAAATCATAAACTAATATATTTGGTGGGGGAGAAGAGACTCAGTCTGAGGTCCCGTAGAAAGGGGAAGAGAGAGAGGCTTGGGATTCTGACAATTTTGAAGGTTACAAATATAAAGTTGTGGACAGAGGTGTACTTCGGAACCGGGAAAGATATACAGGCGATTAGCTTTCTCTTGAACCTTCTCCTGAACCTTCTCCTGAATCTTCTCCTGAACATTCTCCTGAACCTTCTCCTAAACCTTCTCCTGAGAGAGAGAGAGAGAGAGAGCAAGGTTGGGTATTTAAAGACCCAAGCTGAGTTTAGCGTTCCTCTCAGTTGGATTCCATCTCCTGCATTCTTCTCCTGGTCTACATTCTTACCCGGGGTTGATTAGTTCCTCTCAGGGGTAGCACGATAGCACGTGCACAGGGTATCCCAGAATATGTACTCTCAGCGCTTAGAAAACAAGAATTTATTTTTTAGACATCCATTCTTTTTTATCTTGAAGATGGATACAAGTTTTCATACTTTCTGCATTTTACTAGATCGAAAACAAAAATTGAAAGAATCTTTCAAAATCTAGAAATTTTTGGACATCTCTGCAATCAGGCATCTGCGCATTTTTTCATTCTATCCACACATACTAGAGCAAATTATCCTCATTAGACCCGTCATCTCATGGTGTTTTTTCTCCTGAACCTTCTCCTGAACCTACACCTGAACCTTCTCCTGAACCTTCTCCTGAACCTTCTCCTACACCTTCTTCTGAACCTTCTCCAAAACCTTTTCCGAAAACTTTCTTGAACCTTGTCCACAATCTTCTCTTGAACCTTCTCCTAAACATACTCCTTATCCTTTTTTCAAACCTTCCCCGTAACCTTCTCCTGAACCTTTTCCTAAACCTTCTTCTGAACCTTCTCTTGAACTTTTGACTGAACCTTCCTCAAAAACTTCTCCTGAACCTTCTCTGGACCTTTCATGAACCTTCTCCTGAACCTTCTCCTGAACCTTCAACTGAGCCTGAAATTGTATTGATTACAAGATACTTTTGAAAAAGTTTGAAACGCAGGAATTGTATCGATTCCATGATACTTTTGAAAAAGCTTGAAAACGCAGGAATTGTATTGATTACAAGATACTTATGAAAAAAGGTTGAAAACGCAGGAATTGTATTGATTACAATATACTTTGAAAAAACTTGAAAATGCAGGAATTGTATTGATTACAAGATACTTTTGAAAAAACTTTAAAACGCAGGAATTGTATTGATTACAATATACTTTTGAAAAAACTTGAAAACGCAGGAATTGTATTGATTACAAGATACTTCTGAAAAAACTTGAAAACGCAGGAATTGTATTGATTACAAGATACTTTTGAAAAAAGCTTGAAAACGCAGGAATTGTATTGATTACAAGATACTTCTGAAAAAAGCTTGAAAACGCAAGAATTAGGGGCAACACATTGCAATTGTTTGAGTCTTACTTACGCGGCAGGGGGCAAAAAGTCGATATACACATACATAGTACCTTCTCAGACTTATTCGAAATATAAGAGACTAGCTGCAGGGCTCGGCTCGGCGTTTTTTTAAATAAAAAAAAATCTTTCAATTTTTTATAGCTCAAGACACCCCCCGGCTACCCGTAAATTCAGCTCATTTGGTCCAGCCGTTTGGCCGGCTATAGGCAACATATTATATTGATGGGTCTTGTTCAAGGATCAAGTCTAAGCTATTTACTTTTTATTTTAAATATCTAACAAATGTAAAAGTTTCTAAAGTTGAAATAGATAAAGAATTAGAAAAAATAACTTGTTGGTACATGTCTAATAAACTTACTATTAACTTTGAGAAAACTAATGCAATATTATTTAAAAATTCCCTAAATGCACAAAACGACTGTCCCGATGTTTTCTTTAAATTAGGAGAGTCTACGCGAAGAATTAGACGCATAAAAGATACAGATTCAGTTAGATTCTTGGGAATATGGCTGGATACTATACTGAACTTTAATGACTATTTTAAAAAGATATACAGGCGATTAGCTTTCTCTTGAACCTTCTCCTGAACCTTGTCCTTAACTTTCTCTCTGAACCTTCTCTTGAACCTTCTCCTGAACCTTGTCCTTAACTTTCTCTCTGAACCTTCTCTTGAACCTTCTCCGAACCTTTTCTTCAACCTTCTCCTGAACCTTCTCCTGGACCCTTTACTTAAACTTTCTCCTGAACCTTCTCTAACCCTTCTCTTGAACCTTCTCCTGAACCTACTCCTAAACCTTCTCTTAAACCTTCTTTTAAACTTTCTCTTGAACTTTTCCTGAACCTTATCCTAAACCTTCTCCTCAAACTTTTTCTCTTTCAAACTTTTTATTGAAACAATAAAGGTACAGATCTGAGAAAATTGTGTAATAATGATAAAAACACACGAATATTCATTTATATATATATATACAAAAATGCTTCTCGCAAATTACTCTCTAATTTAAGGTATAGAATTTAAACTAGTAAAGACTTGACAACTCTGAGATCTGGAATAAGATCCTACATGAAATGAAAAAGGACCTCTTTTTTGATTATAATAGAAAATGGAAAATGGAAAAAGACTTCTCGTCTCCTCAAACTTAACCTTAACTTGTACCTTGTCCTAGACTTTCTCTTGTAAACCGTCTCTTCAACCATCTTATTCTTTTCCCGTTGATTTTAGAAATTACAGTTGTGTGGTACATTGTGTCAGATGAATATAGAAATGGTAGATTGAGGAGCTAGGTCCATATTTATTGTGAATAAATTCACTAACAAACAGGGTATTATGTAGAGCTCTAGATTCTAACATCTCAACTTAAATATTAACTTATTGATTTTTGTATTTTCATTATTCACACTGAGTAGGTGTCTGTGGTATCTATTTTAGAAATTGCCAAATTTTCTATTCTTGAATATATTTTCCTTTTTATTAAAATTAATAAAGCTTTCTCGGTCTTAGCAAAGTTAGTAATAATATGTCTTTGCCATGTAAAAATTCTTAAATAAGTGACACCTTACGGTCAAATATTAAACTTAAATATTTGGTGGGGAGAAGGAACCCAGTCGGAGGTTCCGTAGAAGAGGGAGGAGCAAGGCAGGTGTAGGACATTATTGATTCAATGGTGAGGGAACGAGGAACGAGGGGCTCGGGATTCTGGTAATTATGAAGGTCACAAATATAAAGTTGTAGACGAATGTTTACTTTGGGGGTGCTAGTGGAGGAGGGGGGGGGGGGCCTTCTTCTGGATCTTCTCCTAAACCTTCTCTCAAACCCTTCTTCTGAACCTTCTCCAGAACCTCAATCTTCTTCTCAATCTTCTCTTCAATTTTCTCCTGAACCTTCTCCTCAACCTTCTTCAAAGCCTTCTCTTGAACCTTTTCCTGAACCTTCTTCTAAACCTTCTCCTAAACCTTCTCCTGAACCCTCTCCTGAACCTTCTCCTGAATCTTCGCCTGAACATTCTCCAGTACCTTATCCTAAACCGTTTCCTGAACCTTCTCCTAAACCTTCTCTTGAACTTTCTCCTAAATCTTCTCCTGAACCTTTTCTTAAACTTTCTTCATAACCTTCTTGCCCATCTCCCAGTATTGAACTTGATTAAAATAGTGTGTTGTAAATTTACGACATTGAATATATTCCCTCTACATCGTCACCATACTAGAAAATGTATTTCCAACAAAAACTACGATATTTCCTTGACAGAATATTAATCCTCTTTCAAATCCACTTTTACAATTCCATGGTTGTATCCAATTCTCAATATGTATTTCTTTAATCCTACGTTTCAGACTCCTGTAATATCCTTTTGAGATATTGAAAATTTATAATTCTTGAATATATTTAACTTTTTATTAAAAGTAAGAAAGCTTTCTTGGTCTAAGCATGGTTAGTAATCAATAGTCTATGCTATGTTAAATTCATTAATAAGAGACACCTAACGGTCAAATCATAAACTACATATTTGGTGAGGGAGAAGAGACTCAGTCTGAGGTCCCGTAGAAAGGGGAGGAGAGAGGGGCTTGGGATTCCGACAATTTTGAAGGTTACAAATATAAAGTTGTGGACAGAGGTGTACTTCGGAACCGGGAGGGGGGGTTCTCCTGAACCATCTCTTGAACCTTCGCCTGGACCTTCTCTTGAACCATCTGCTGAACTTTCCCCCTAATCTTATTCGAAACCTTCTCCTGAACCTGTTCCTGGACATTCTCTCCTGAACCTTCTCCTGAACCTTCTGCCCAATCTTCTCCTGAATCTTTGACTGGCCCATCTCCTGGGCCTTCACCTGAACCTTCTCCTGAATCTTCTCCTGAACCTTTTCCTGAATCTTCTCCTGAACATTTTCATGAACCTTCTCCTAAACCTTCTCCTGAACCTTCTTCTGAACCTTCTTCTGAAACTTCTTCTGAACCTTCTCCTGAACTTTCTCCTGAACCTTCTCCTAAACCTTCTCCTGAACCTTTTCATGAACCTTTTCCTAAACCTCCTCCAGAACCTTCTCCTGAACCTTTACCTGAACCTTCTCCTAAACCTTTTTCTGGGCCTTTTCTTAAACTTTCTCCTTAACCTTCTCCTTGAACCTTCTCAACTTCACTTACTTTCAGTCCTTCCCCCCATTAATAATATAATTTACCCCCGTGAATAATGGAACTTACGGATTTATTAGTTCATCTATGGTGATTCTTGCAGATTTGGAACTCCCCTTAATAGAGAATAATCTCTTTAATAAAAATCCGTTAACATTTCAATTAACATATTAGCATTTAATCATCACTGTGAGTTATTCTTTCGCATTCTTAATAAGTATTTCTTTAATACTACTTTGCAGACTGCTGTGATATCCTTTTGAGATATTGAAAATTTATTATTCTTGAATATATTTTACTTTTTATCAAAAGTAATAAAGCTTTCTTGGTCTAGGCATGGTTAGTAATCATAACTGTTTTCCATGTTAAATTCTTAAATTAGAGACACCTAACGGTCAAATCATAAACTAATATATTTGGTGGGGGAGAAGAGACTCAGTCTGAGGTCCCGTAGAAAGGGGAAGAGAGAGAGGCTTGGGATTCTGACAATATGAAGGTTACAAATATAAAGTTGTGGACAGAGGTGTACTTCGGAACCGGGAGGGGGGGTTCTCCTGAACCATCTCTTGAACCTTCGCCTGGACCTTCTCTTGAACCATCTGCTGAACTTTCCCCCTAATCTTATTCGAAACCTTCTCCTGAACCTGTTCCTGGACATTCTCTCCTGAACCTTCTCCTGAACCTTCTGCCCAATCTTCTCCTGAATCTTTGACTGGCCCATCTCCTGGGCCTTCACCTGAACCTTCTCCTGAATCTTCTCTTGAACCTTTTCCTGAATCTTCTCCTGAACATTTTCATGAACCTTCTCCTAAACCTTCTCCTGAACCTTCTTCTGAACCTTCTTCTGAAACTTCTTCTGAACCTTCTCCTGAACTTTCTCCTGAACCTTCTCCTGAACCTTTTCCTGAATCTTCTCCTGAACATTTTCATGAACCGTCTTCTAAACCTTCTCCTGAACCTTACTCGTAACCTTCCCCGTAACCTTCTCCTGAACCTTTTTCTGAACCTGTACTTAAACCACTCTTAACCTTCTCCTTGAACATTCTCTTGAACCCTCTCCTGGACCTTTTAGCAAAATTTCTCCTGAACCTTAACCTTCTCTTGAACTTTCTTATCAACCTTCACCTAATATTCAACACTGGAATTCACGGGTGTGTATTATTATCTACGGTATTACACTGCAGACTTGGAAATCCCCCAATAAGAGTTTATATCTCTTGATATAGAAATAAACAATCACTACACAATCCACTCCATTAATGAGAGATTGTATTCCATTCTTAATATGTATTTCTTTAATCCTACTTTGCAGAATCCTCTCATATTCTTTTGAGATATCGAAAATTTATTATTCTTGAATATATTTTACTTTTTATTAAAAGTAATAAAGCTTTCTTTGTCTGAGCATAGTTAATAATAATAAGTCATTGCCATGTTAAATTCATAAATTAGAGACACCTAATGGTCAAATAATAAACTAACATATTTAGTGTGGAGAAGAGACTCTGAGGTCCCGTAGTAAAAGGAAGAGAGAGGGGCTTGGAATTATGAAGGTGACAAATACAATTTTGTGTACTATATGGGGTCGGGGAACCTTCTCCTAAACCTTCTCATGAATCTACTTTTGAACCTTTTCCTAAACCTTCTCATGAATCTACTTCTGAACCTTCCCCTTTTTAGTGAATAAATAGTTGAACCATGGGTATAGCTAATTCAACTACATCTATAGGGAATTCTTACTTTTAATATTTTTAACTATTTTTAAAAAGATTATCTGAAGATACATTAATGTTTACACCAAAAACCAACATGAGCAAAGATCAGTATCCGCTATCCACCCTGTTTTATCCGTCCTGGTTCCAGGTTTCATTGTTTACTCTCGGTTCTTCTGATCCCTGTGGTTACCAGAGATAGTAACACCTTCACCTGCCAATCTTATACCAAGAATAGAACCCTGAACTGTACCCTCCCTCCTCCACCTGCCCCCCTTCTCTACCCCACCTGGAGCATGTGCTCCAACCCGCAACCCTCATTAGAACCACCTGCATCTTCTACTGATATCAAGATAAAGATATTATTCGTTCAACCTGCTCTATTTACCATTAGCCCCACCCCCCTGCAGTATCTTAAACCAATAAGTATTGAACTTGANATATTATTAAAGGTCTACGACATCAGGTTTCAAAGATATCTGGATTTCTTACAAAGAACGAATACCTTTACCAAAATTGAGGAAACATTTAAAGAACCTTAAACCTATTGTTAATGAGACTGTTCACCTATTTTGAAAATAAAAACTTTATGTCTCAAACCCAAAAAAAGGAATTTTTTCCTTGCCACAAACTCCAATTTTTTCTAATCTCTAAATTCTAATCCCTATATCTTTGCAACCTAATTGTGTAAACCTTTGGTATTTCAAACTTAGATTATTTGATCTAACAAACTTCAGAGTTTAAAATTTCTAAGGTTTACGACATATTGGGTTGCAAAAATATAGGGAGTCAGAGTTAGTGACAAAGACTCAATTGCTTTATTAAAAACTCAAAAATATTTTCCCAGATTGACACAGTTGTATATTGTGTAAAAACGAGAATTGTCCCTTTAAAGAAAACGTAAACTGGCCATATCGAATAAAAAGATAAAAATCAATGGCGTAAAGTAAATATATTTTTTAATATAAATTATCCGGAGGAATTAAACCATTGCTTCACGGTCTAATTCAACCTGTAGATGCATCATAAATTAATAAAAATATTTTAGAAAACAATTTTTACAACATTTACAACCAATAAAGTGTAATTAGAGAAATTTTTATTTAAGTTATATAAAATCCAGGTTTCTATAGCTTCAGATTTAGAGTAGAGTTAGGACTCCTGGATCTATTATTTCTTGTGACAAGAGTCGAAACTCCTCTTGTTCAATGGAATCTTGAACCAAGAGTCAGAACTCCTGGTTCAATGAAATCTTGAACCTAGAGTTGGAAATCTTGGTTCAATGAAATCTTGAACCTAGAGTCAGAACTCATAGTTCAATGAAATCTTGAACCTAGAGTCAGAACTCCTAGTTCAATGAAATCTTGAACCTAGAGTCAGAACTCCTGGTTCAATGAAATCTTGAACCTAGAGTCAGAACTCCTAGTTCAATGAAATCTTGAACCTGGAGTCAGAACTCATAGTTCAATGAAATCTTGAACCTAGAGTTGGAACTCCTGGTTCAATGAAATCTTGAACCTAAAGTCAGAACTCCTAGTTCAATGAAATCTTGAACCTGGAGTCAGAACTACTAGTTCAATGACATCTTGAACCTAGAGTTGGAACTTCTAGTTCAATAAAATCGTTAACCTAGAGTTGGAACTCCTATTTGAATGAAATACACTACCTAGAGTTGGAACTCCTGGTTATGGTTCAATTCTCCGGATTAGAATAAATACATGGAAATCCTACACTTTACCTGAATGAAGCTTGAAATTAGTTCTCGGAGACTTTAGAACCGTTTCTGTGTTTCCTGGTCTTAAAGGATACAAAGAAATATTATCTGACTCCTGTGGCGAAAATTTGAAATTTGCATGATGTTCAAAAGTAAAGAAATTGAGTATTTGCCACAAACTCTGATTTTCTAATCCCTATATCTTTGCAACCAATGCCTTAGACCTTTGTTACTTCAAATTATGAATAATCTAATTTTGAAATATCAAATGTTTACATCATCAGATTGCAAAGATTTAAGGATTAGAAGATTCAAGTTCCATTGTTATGCCTAATGCTTTATTTAATGGATACTCTTAGAGCTATAGCATATGGTTCTGTTAATCTCTCTAGAAGTTGTAAGTTGTAATTAACTAGGGTTGAATTGTCATCAATTATCAAAACTCCGAACCAAGACGGAGAACAGGGAAAGTTTAGAAAAGATAAATCAGAATTCTAGTTTTCTTGTTCAGCTTCAATTTTTCTTTTGTAAATTATTGACCCGTGTCCGGGGCTGACTTTTTTCTAACAGGATAATTGACGCACAAAGACATTCCTTTTAATTATTTTGTCACATTGGACAGGGTCTTGTTCAGGAGTAATTTTCAGGCTTGTTAGTCCTGGGTTGGTCTGGTCTTATCTCTCTTCAAATCTTTTACAGGATACTTTTCGTACACATAGTAGATACAGAGTAGCTACAGAGTAGATACAGAGTAGCTACAGAGTAGATACAGAGTAGCTATCAGAGTAGCTACAGAGTTGCTACAGAGTAGATACAGAGTTGCTATATAGTAGATACAGAGTAGCTATCAGAGTAGCTACAGAGTTGCTACAGAGTAGATACACAGTTGCTACAGAGTAGATACAGAGTTGCTACAGAGTAGATACAGAGAAGCTACAGAGTTGCTACAGAGTAGCTACAGAGTAGCTACAGAGAGACTGTATAAAGGCTCTCAGACAGATTATTGTAAGTGACCCTTCATTTACAAATTGGCATGTGCAACTCACAACGGTCCTCTTTAAACCTGAGTAAAAATTATGAAGTATCCCTCTTTTCAACTTCAACACTTCTTCAGATAGAAAACCGAGGATATCTACCTCATGTTTACCATTGTGAATCGGACATGCAGGTTTACAAATGGAGGATCACTTAAAGTTAAGTCTCTAGAAAACTGATTTATATAATTTTTCTATGTATATAATTTGATAGAGATTAAAATGGTTTCCATCTAAGTTATTTAGATTTGCTTTCATCCTATACCCTCTTTCATTTTGTAGGAGACTACTTTTAATAATAAGATCAATGATTGAATTTAACCTGCTGATCTTCTTGTTGATCCCGAGTCCTGAGTTTAACCGAAACCTGAGGAGATCGGTTTCATCCCATTCTACTCCGGGTAGAGACGGATATTATGTTATTGTTAAGGTTAGGATAGATCCTGGATTATCTAATGAATATCAGGGTAGGAGCTAGAACTTCGGTGGTCTCACCACTGCTCCATCAGCTTATACAAATTCTTTGACATTTTTCTTTAATAGAAATATGAATCCGTCCATCCTCCCTCTAGTCTTAAAATCCACCGCTCAACCGAAAGGAAAATAGAGATCTTCGTTTGAAATATCCGACATATTGTAAATTCCTCAAGGTTTAAGTTGTCCCTCCACGCGTCCACGCTTCTAAAATATTCCGCTCCGCGTCAGAAAATGCGTCGCGAATTTGATCAAAAAACTTTTTACAACATTTTTCTGCGTTTAGTTCTGGTTCTGGTTCAGAAAGTATCTGATAAATGCATTTTAGACATAAAACATATTTTGAAAAAAAAGCGTACCATGACTTTAATTTTAATCACGTCTGGTTTTGTAAAATTAAAAACTTGTATATTTACGACTTTTAACCGATAATAAAGCATACTAATCAAAATTTAGATCTTTAAAATCATTTCTTCTTTCTATTTTGGTATCTATTGTAGAACTAGAACTAGAAGTTTTCAGGTTTCTCTGTTTGAATTGAATTGTAATGTTTGAATCATCATATAATCCTACCTAATCCTGAACATGACGCTGGACTACGGATTATTTATGGTTAGATTCACTCAAACCTGAGTTTAATTGAGATCCAAGTTTGGTGACATATGGTTCTCATCTCCCCTGACTCCGGGTACCTTTTTAAACAGATGTTAACTCCAGGACTAGGTTTGATGCTGTCAGGTGCATGTCTGGTCTATAAATAGATCGATACTCCTTGTTTATCCCAGACACGGCAACCCAGATCCTTTTCATTATTTCAATCCATCTGATTCATTCCTACTACTTTCAATCTAATCCATTCAATCCATTTTATCCAATCCATCCGATACATTGCTTCTCCATTTTATCCAATCCGTCCGACCCATTCCTACTACTTTCTACACAACCCATTCAATCCATTCCTACTCCATTTTATCCAATCTATCCGACCAATTCCTACACCATTCTATCTAATCCGTCCAATCCATTCTTAGGCTATTTTAACCAATCCAACCTTTTCAAACTATTCAATCTTTTATGAATCCTTTTAACCAATTCATTCTTTTCAATCTGTCCAATAGATTAGTAATCTTTTCTATTCATCTCTTCTCCATTTTAACCAATCCATTCCTACTCATTCTAACCAGTTCATTCCTACTCCATTCTACTTAATCCAACCTTCTTAAACTATAAAATCCATTCCTATTGCATTATATTTTATTATTTCTTACTCGATTAAATCAAATTTGCTCCTACTCCATTATTTAACAAAGTATTCCTACTCCATTCTCCATTTTTAAGGCTGAATGTTAGAGATCTAAGATTTTAAGTTGCTGCACTGTCAACTCTGATTATAAGAGTTTCCATTGTGTCCAGAAACCACCCTGATATCTCTGTAAAATATTTCCAATTTGCATTCTATGAAAACCATTCACCCCCTATTTATCCAACAAGTTTATTTCTATTAATATTTTTGAATCCATATTGCGTGTGGGCCCATTCAATGAATATTATACAAACCTAGAGCGGATTGTTAGGTTTATATAATGAATAAAACATTGTCCAAACCTTTTATCTGGAATTGATTGGACCTAATCTCTTCTCAATGTCCCCGCAGCTAACACTACTATTTGTTTTCTTAAATGTCAATTTTACAATTTGTCGTGCACGGCTGGTGCCAAAATGAACTATATAAACTCCTTCGGCTATTTCCTTCCTTTCCTTCCTTTCCTTCCTTTCCTTCCTTTTCTTCCTTTCCTTCCTTTCCTTCCTTTCCTTCCTTTCCTTCCTTTCCTTCCTTTCCTTCCTTCCTTTCCTTCCTTCCTTTCTTTTTCCTCTTTTTCCTTTCATTTTCTCCCTCCTATGAATGACACGGACGACTGACTTTAAAATATTCGGCTTATTTAAGGTTTTGGTTGAGTTGGTTTTTGGGTTGAAAATATCCGGTATGGAGAGGGGGTTAGGACGGATAATTAAGGAGCTAATACTCACCCTTCTCATCAGGGGCGGATAGATAAGGGGGCCGGAAACAGGGGGAATCTAGGAGGGAGGGGAAAGGTAGGTCAGAAGGGGGAAATGAGATAAGGAAGTATGATTTATAAATGATAAAAGTAAAGGGGAAAGGGTAATTGTAGAAGCAAAAAGTTTTCAATTTTTTGAAACTATGGAGAAGGAAGACACGATTTAAGCAATTGCAAGCCTAAAAATCAATTTATTTCATAAAATGGGTCTGTTTGCACTGGACGAATGATTTGTTGCTTATTCATCGGACTAATTCAAGTCGTGTTTCTAGTCCCCCTTTATAATTCCTTGTTTTTGTGAATCATGTACAAAATCTCTAATAAACATAAGTACTGAGGATTAATACTTCTGATTCAGCAGAAACTTTGAAAAGAAACACAATAAGAATATATTCTGAAGAGGACTAGTAGGAATTGGAACAAAAAATTCGCGGATTTAAAAATATTCTTTTGTGGATTTTAAATTTATTTACAAAAATCAAAAAATTTTTAAGACCAAATTTTGTAACCTTGTAAACTTGAGTATCTATAAACCTTCCCTGGGGTCATGTGAGTTTCCTCAAAAAGTTTTGGCCTGATCGGTTTGTCTGTTTTGACGTTTATTGGGTAAAAACGGACACACAGACAAGCAAAGTATATATATAGAAGATCACAGCCAGATATTTAAAGAATAGCCAGAAGCAGTTGAACTACGAGTTAAACCACTTGTCTTGTGAGTCGGTTCAAACTGAAGAGAAGTAGCTTACGTTATAGTTTCTTTCTAGAAAGTTAAAAATTTGAGTAATGTAAGAAATACAAGAAATACGAGAAATACAAGAAATACAAGAAATACAAGAAATACAAGAAATACAAGAAATACAAGAAATACAAGAAATACAAGAAATACAAGAAATATTGAGTTAAAGTAAATGTTGAAGATGTGTTAAGATAAAAGTAAAGATAGGAAGTACTTCATCACGTTTCCCCCTTATACTTCCCTTTAAGTACCTTTCCCCACCCCTCACCCTCTATATCTTATTCTTTTGACACCCCCCCCCCAACACCTTCCTCCCTTTTCTGCCTTAGGCATGCATAACTGCCTAATGAACATGGCTTGAAATTGTGTCAACATAATTTAGCATAATTTGATCAACAAGATACACTATCACCTTCATTACTGACATTCCTATTCCCTACTCCCTACTCCCTACTTCCTACTCCCTACTCCCTACTCCCTACTCCCTACTTCCTACTCCCTACTGTACACTATTTGTCACAATAGAAAATAATAATTTTCCAAAAATCAATATCGTATACGGGTGTATTGTACTGAATATATTATCCATTGTTCCGATAGTTCAACTTGTTTGTACAACCGTTGCTTCAAGTGTTTAATCCTAGGATCAATCCTTTTCAATCAGTGTTCTCCGCAATCTGGATAAAGATGTGCATCGTTATTTGGTTCAATTTTCAAGGAACCGTCGTCGTTGTAATTCAAGTGACATTCCCATTTAAAAAGGGAAATTCCCAATTTTACAACAGTATTTTTTAGAGCTTTTCAGGCTGTTGCGAATCGAACATACGACTTTATAAATAATCATAATTCATAACTGTATGCTCTATAACATGCCTTCGCCCTTCATTGTAAAGAAACACATTTAACCAAAAAGAACTATATCATATCCCCTTCTCTATTTCTTGGTTGAACTTAATGGTTTAGAACAACAATTATGGATCAATACACGGAGTTCAAAACAGGGAACATTCCTTTAAAATCAATAATTCTTTGTAGGTTTAAGATTAGGGCGAAGGGATATAAAAGACAGGAAGGAAGGGGGTAGCAGAGTAGAGGGTAGCAGAGTAGGGATAGCAGAGTAGGGGTAGCAGAGTAGGGGTAGCAGAGTAGGGGTAGCAGAGTAGGGGTAGCAGAGTAGGGGTAGCAGAGTAGGGGGTAGCAGAGTAGGGGTAGCAGAGTAGGGGGTAGCAGAGTAGGGATAGCAGAGTAGGGGTAGCAGAGTAGGG
>NW_019396125.1:60213-187775 GCF_000591075.1 Eurytemora carolleeae | reverse complement strand
GTAAACATTTCATTAGTAGGGGGTAGCAGAGTAGGGGGTAGCAGAGAGGGAGGGGGGGTGCAAAGTGAATGAATAAATTTATTAATTAAGGAACAGTTAGATCTATTTTCATCTGTGGCTCAATGGAGAATTATTATGGAAAACTGAAATCAATAGAAATTATAATTTTTGATTAAATCAGTTTCCGGGGTTTTGGTTCCACCTGTCATTTCTCCGGGTCCCCCTGTCCATAGGGAGACATCAATATCCTGCATTGTAACCTGATACATGGAGCTCACGTGTCCCCAGATTTAACATTGATCACGCTCGTCTTGAAACCAGTTTTTGAAAGCCAGGAGAAGCCTTGAAATATCCTTTGCGTTTACCGTTCAGCGCTCGGCCCCCTAGCTTGTCTTGGCCGTAGAATTCGGGTCCTCCTGCAGCCAGCTCCCCAGAAGATTATATTCATTCCTAAATAGATTTAAACGATTTTTTTCTTCAGAAAAATGGGCTTACGTGAAAAAATTACATTTTCTAGGTGAAAAAAGCAGATGTCGTGAGATGTAGTAAAATGTCGGAGCGGCGTCTAAACTGATTTCCTATCCATAGGACTGGGATGATCTCTATTTAGTTTATGTTAATCTCCAGGATATGGAGAAATATCTTGCAATGTACTCTGGTCTGTACATCCGACAGTGTGGAAACATATGTTAGGATTATTAAGTCTCCGGGTTGACAGATTTATCTCCCCCCCCCCTCAACCCCCCTAGCTCAGGGTATACTATACAACAAGGAGAACCTATTCAGGGTATACTATACAACAAGGAGAACCTATTCAGGGTATACTATACAACAAGGAGAACCTACTCAGGGTATACTATACAACACGAAGAACCTACTCAGGGTATACTATACAATAAGGGGAACCTACTCAGGATATACTATACAATAAGGGGAACCTACTCAGGGTATACTACACAACAAGGAGAACCTACTCAGGGTATACTATACAACACGAAGAACCTACTCAGGGTATACTATACAATAAGGGGAACCTACTCAGGGTATACTATACAACACGGAGAACCTACTCAGGGTATACTTTACAACAAGGAGAACCTACTCATGGTATACTTTACAACAAGGAGAACCTACTCAGGGTATACTATATAACACGAAGAACCTACTCAGGGTATACTATACAATAAGGGGAACCTACTCAGGGTATACTATACAAGAAGGGGAACCTACTCAGCGTATACTATACAATAAGGGGAACCTACTCAGGGTATACTATACAACACGAAGAACCTACTCAGGGTATACTATACAATAAGGGTAACCTACTCAGGGTATACTATATAACAAGGAAAACCTACTCAGGGTATACTACACAACAAGGAGAACCTACTCAGGGTATACTATACAACACGGAGAACCTACTCAGGGTATACTATACAATAAGGGGAACCTACTCAGGGTATACTTTACAACAAGGAGAACCTACTAAAGGCATACTGTACTATACAACATAGCGAACCTTCTCTGGGTATACTATACAACAAGGAGAACCTTCTCAGGGTATACTTTACAACACGGAGAACCTACTCAGGGTATACTTTACAACAAGGAGAACCTTCTCTAGGTATAGTTTAAAACAAGGAGAACCTTCTCTGGGTGTACTATTCAACTAGGAGAACCTTCTCTGGGTATACTATTCAACTAGGAGAACCTACTCAAGGTTTACTTTATAACAAGGAGAACTTACTTAGGGTATAGTTTACAACAAGGAGAATGTGCTCAGAGTATAGTTTTTAATAAGGAGAAACAAATGCTGATACTTAGCATATACATGAAGACGTCTGGTACGTTTCCAGCACTCGACTCCAATGTGTATATCAAAAAGAAACATAAACTAGCTTTGTTTTAGTAAATAACACCAATACAAAATTAATCTAAAAAGCTTGATTAACTTTGAGTTGAATTTTCATACTTTTCTTGAATTCAAATATTTTTAGATCAAAGTTAAAACTGTTTAATATGTATTATCAAAAGTTTTCCTCTAAGGTTTATTGAACATTATTAAAAGTTTTTTTTACACTAACCTATATATGTTTATTTAACAAAGATTAAGAAAATGTGGTTAAAATATATTAAATCTGACATTTTTTATCTAAACTGAACAGGGACCCCCCCCCCCCATCCTCACGCGTAGTTTTGCTGGAAATTCTTAGCTTGAATATCAAGCCTAATTTTCTTCAATTTTGTTAAATGCATTTTATGCTTGCTAGTGCGCAGTAAAGAACCAAATGTGCACTTGTTGTCTCAGGAGCGTTTCTAAGTAAAATTTTCCTATTTTTTCATATAAATAAAACATTTTTAAATTAAATTTACACATTCCTATGTCTACCTCAACCCTCCCCCCGCCCCCCCATTTTTTGACGCATTTCTACCCCCCTGACAAGTGTGTGTGTGCACATGTCCTAGTTTATCTCTGATATTATTAATTTATATTATTGTAAATATTTACCCCGAGCACTCCCTCATTCAGCACACTCGACTCTGTAAACATTTCATTTTTACGACATAAATTTATTCAACAAAATACTAACCCTCTCTTCTTACAGGGCCTGTAAACGTTCCTGTAAGTGACCCTCCATGCAAAGATAGCCATGCCCGATTTACAACAGTACCCTTAAAACCTTCAATTGGTAAAAAATGTGGAAGATAACGTGGTTTTTCTCCCTTGAAAAGTGTTTATTTCTGAGAATTTCTCCATTGTTTCTTATTAGGTAGAAATGCACAAGCCAATTTTGCAGAGAAACCACCAAGTGAAAATAAATAGTTTAAATAAACATGCTTATCTAATTCATACTTGATCAGACAAAGCTTTTCAGGGTTCCGGTGTAAATCGGGACTCCTATCTTTCCATACAGAGTTGCATTAGAAATCGGGTTAATCTTAAACTGTTAAAAAAACTTCATTTTTGGCGTGACGACGCTTGGTTTAAGAAACGTTTGATAGCTTTCACGTTTTTAAAATCGTAAAAGTGATTCTTGTGTTTTTTTCCCTAAGCTTTAGAACAAAAATACGTCTTGCTAACCTATAAAGAATTTAGCTTTTTCCTCCGGGTTATCTTGTAATACAATCCGTAACATTCAAAATATTCTTAACCAGGCAAATCTATTTCTTTCATCAAAGTTCTTCAAAGTCTATGTAAGATGATAATTATACGTGGTTTAGCTTGATTTGAATTTGAATCGATTAGCAAATTGATTATAAAATTTATTCAAATAAATTATTGAATAAAAAATTATTTATAGGATTTTTTTTCAAATTGGCTTTAACTAAGGTATAAATACATTATTGTAAGTAACAAACATACACACATCCATGCAACATACATATTTTAACGCTCTGGTTTAGATATAAACATGATACTACGAGTAACATATTTAAGTTTGCCTGAAGAATGTACGTTCTCTTGATATGATAAGGACGGGGTTCAAGTTTCTCTCTTGTCTATAAATTGCAACACGAGAAGATTATTTTCGTGATATCAGTGATATCAGTAAGGCGCCGATAGTGCATTGATATATTGAGAAATATGTTGTTTCTTCAAAATTTTTTTTGGATAATTTAAATTTTGATAAGAGGGGAAGAAAGTGAAAAATGTAAGGAAGGCTAAAAGGATTAAATACAGAATTAGGAATAAGACTTGATTTCAGGAGAAAAAGGGCTAATACCAAAGAGTTTAAGGAGAAAATAAAAAAATAGCGTTTAATTTTCGGAGAAAAATAAAGAATAGCATTGAGTTTCAGGAGAAAAAAAGAAAAGGGTTGAGTTTAAAGAGAAAAATGAAGAATAGGGTTGAGTTTAAGGAGAAAACGAAGAATAGGATTGCGTTACAGGAGAAAAATAAAGAAAAGCATTGAGTTTAAAGGGTTGAGTTACAGGAGAAAAATAAAGAAATAGGTTGAGAATAGGTAGAAAAATGAAGAATTCATTGAGTCTGAAGAATAGGGTTGAGTTTAAGGAGAAAAATAAAGAATAGGATTGAGTTTAATGGGTTGAGTTACAGGAGAAAAATAAAGAAAAAGGTTGAATATAGGTAGAAAAATAAAGAATTCATTGAGTTTAAAGAGAAAAATGAAGAATAGGGTTGAGTTTATCGAGAAAAATCAAGAATAGGGTTGAGTTAGAGGAGAAAATGAAGAATAAAGATTGAGTTTAAAGAGAAAAATGAAGAATAGGGTTGAGTTTAAGGAGAAAATGAAGAATAGGGTTGGGTTTAAGGAGAAAATGAAGAATAGGGTTGATTAAGGGGAGAAAAATAAAGATTAGGGTTGAGTTTAAGGAGAAAAAAAACAAAAGGGTTGAATTACAGGAGAAAAATAAAGAATAGGATTGAGTTTAAGGAGAAAAATAAAATAGGGTTGAGTGTAAGGAGAAAAATAAAGAAAAAGTTTGAGTTTAAAGAGAAAAATAAAGTTGAGTTAAAGGGGAAAATATAGAATAGGGTTGAGTTTAAGGAGAAATACGAAGAATAGGGTTGAGTTATAGGAGAAAAAGAAAAGGATTTAGTTTAAAGAGAAAAATAAAGAAAAAGGTTGAGTTTAAGGAGAAAATGAAGAATAGGGTTGAGTTTAAGGAGAAAAATGAAGAATAAGGTTGAGTTTACGGGATTGAATTTTAAGAGAAAAATAAAAAATAAAAAAATTTGAGTGAGCCGTGATTAACTGAAGATATAAAGGAGAAAATTTTATGTTAAATTCGGAATAATTAGAAAGTTGATTAGAAAACAAATTTAAAGGGACTGTAAACGTTATTTCAAGAGACCCTCAATTAAAAATTGTGGCATTTCCGATTGACAATGGTACCCTTTAAACCTTTATCCGAGGAATAATAAGGAAAATATCGCCGTATATCTGTTTTAAAAATGATAAATTCTGCTTATTTTCTTCAATGTTTCTGCAGCAGATAACTGCAAGTCACTTTGGTAGAAAAATGATAATTTTTAAGCTCAGTATTTAACGATATCTCGTTCTTTACTTGATTAGAGAAGTCTTTTAAGGATAATGTTACTAATCGGACAGGCCACTCTATAAATGGAACTAGGAACACTTGATATACGTCTACAGTCCGTTTAAACTCTACAAAATTCAAGAAATCTTCAACTCCGGGCAACCGTGAAACTAAATCCGGGAATTCTCTGGTTCCGGAGTAAAGCGACCGGAAACAGACACACGAACTGACGAACAGAACTAAAGGAGCGTGTACAAAAATACAATAGTGTTATAATTGAGGTTGATTAAACTATTGGTGTCCCCCTCACTCTATATTCTGAATTCTCCTTTCAATGGTAGGAATTTCAAAAATGTGACTTGACCCTCTGTATCTATCTATCCCTCGGGTCTAATGTCAGCTTGTTTACAGTGATTACCTGTTTTCAATTTATCCTGAAAGAACGGGGAATGTGAGTGTATGAAAACACATATATCTCGACATCTCATCTATCTATTTAATCTCTGTATCTAGTTCATCTAGTTCTATAGATTAGTTAATTGTATCTTCTATTTAATCTCTGTATCTCAAATGATGTTTGCGACAAAAACCGTGGAATGTTATGTCGGGATCGGAGAAAATTTGGAATTCAACTTCTGGTTCAAAAACCAAGGAATGCTTGATCTGCAAGCGAAGCCGAGAATTCGTTGAAAAAGTTGTATTTAGTTGTGTAATCGGAGATACCTATTTACATTCTGCCGGCACATGGTAAATGTATGTGGATTGTGGAAACATAATACTTGCTTCCTTCATCCTTCAAAATACTAACTGGGATGGGGGGGGGGGGGAAGGATTTCCCCACAATTATTCAGATAAAGGTTTAAAGGGACTGTGAGCGAAATTTAAAGTGACCCTCCATGGAAAGATGGCAATGCCCGATTTACAACGGTCTCCTTGAAACTTTATTCGAATCAAAAATGTGGAAGATACTGTCATTTTCTGACTCGAAAAGTGTTTATTTCTGTGAGTTTCTCCAATGTTTCTTATAAACAATTCGCAGAGAAATCGCAAATGAAAATAAACAGTTTGAAAAACAAAAAAACATTTATACCTAATTCATACTTGATCAGACAAAGCTTTCAAGGGTACCATTGTACATCGGGCGTTGACATCTTTGCATGGAGAGGTTCTTAAACCTTTAAAATGTTTAATTAGTATAGAGGGAGGGGGGCCACAATTATAGGTTTATGAAGAACAGCAATAACTTCTTAAAACTAGAAGAAGATTATTTCTCCGGGATGAATTGAAACCATGAGTAAAGGTTGTAAATCAAGCTTCCGGAGAGAAATTAGATCAAACCAAACCTCACTCAGGGTCATAGAGTAAACACATAGACAGACATCATCCTACATATCCAAAGAACCATTGAGTAAACACATAGACAGACATTATCTATACACATTCACAGAACCATAGATTAAACACATATTTATGACATCACCATAAACATCCACAAAACTATAGCTTAAACACATAGACATCTTCCTACACTTCCACAGAATAATAGATTAAACACATAGACAGACATCATCCTACATATCCTCAGAACCATTGAATAAACACATAGACAGACATCATCCTCCATAACCTCATATTGGCGTGAATTGTGATAATATGCTTACTGCTTGAATACTGCATAGTGCATAGGTTTGAGTAGAATTTAAAAGATATTGAAAATTAGCTTAACTAGGTATGGATAGTTGAACTACTAAATCCAAATAATTCTCGGCAACACCAAGTTCAACTACTTCTTAATAATCATTAATTTCAACCTAAGATCTGTTTAATAATTTTTCTTTGGTCCTGATAGTCACAAACCCAAACTACGAGGTATCAAGCAGTATGACCCCAGGCAAATGCATTGGGGTACGTGTGTCGGACATGTGCCGGAAGGGGGGGAGGGAGTTGTTGGGTAAGGAGGAGAGGGGGGAAGGCACGCTCCCCCTCTCTAAGATTGGGCGTTATCTTACCGGGAGTCTATGGTAGGGGATATTATGAGGAAATTGAAAAGATAGATAGAAAGATAGACGGAAAGATGGATAGATAGATAGATAGATAGATATACGGAAAGATGGATAGATAGATAGAATACAAGTTAAAGATGAGATATATGACATGTACGAAATAATATGGAAGTGAAAGAAACATATCCTGTTATAATATGTATATTATATAGCTGCGATGTGTATATATATATTTATGTATGTATGTATGTGCAATGTGCAATCTCAGTGAGCCCTAGATATGCGTCCAAAACGTGCGTCTTATTATTTGTGCATTCTCATTAATGATAAAAATGATGCAAGGTAATACAAAATTTAATTTAATAAAAACTAAGGAAAAAGAAAATGCATGTGTTGTAAGGAGAAAAATAAAGTTATAAATACCAAGAAGAAAAAGAGAGAGAAACACGAGGTCTAGAGTAATGTATTGCTACTGGTAATCTCAACGCTAGTTTACAGTCCTGCCCCTAATTGACACCTCTCCTAATCTAGTGTATATGCCGACAGGAGAAGAAAAACCTTGAAATTAAACCCTTTTCAGGCCAAGCCGTTAGCTCCCCCCAACCCATCCTAGGCATATGCCTTACTTGGAACCGTTTTAAGGTCTATTGTCCAAATTAACTATCTCAGAATATCAGCGGCAGCAAAAAGAAACTTTGAAAAAAATAAATAATTAAGACTGGATTAAGAAAATCGTAGAGTAAGGGAGGCCTGGAGAAGACCGGATAAGAACCTGAGAAGAAAGAGTTTGAAAAAATGATATTAAGTTATTTTACATTAAAGGGGTATTAATTTGTTTGAAAATACATTCTCCCCTCTTTCAAAATATTTACCCCCCCCCCCTGTATTATTGTGGAAAATAAACAATTTTTTGGGGTAAAAAGTATTTAAAAGGAGGAAAAACTGTCCAATAGATTTCCAATTTTTGATCCCCAAACATGGAGTTCCAAAGGATCAGTAATATCCAGGAAGAACCATGGAACCATTAAGGGTTTGCTATAAGGATTCTACGGACGGATTAAGAAGGATCATGGTTGACACTGTGTAGATTAGGTAGGAAAAAAGAACGGATTAAGAAGGATCAGGGTTAGATGTTAAGTAGAATAGAGTAAGTAACAATGACGGATTCAGAAGGATTAGGGTTAGATACTGAGTAGACTAGAATATGTACCAATGACGTATTGAGAAGGATTAGGGTTAGGTACTGAGTAGATTAGACTTATTACCAAGGACGGATTTAGAAGGATCAGGGTTAGATACTGAGTAGACTAAAATAAGAATCAAGGATGGATTGAGAAAGATCAGGGTTAGATACTAAGTAGAGAAGAATAATAATCAAGGACGGATTAAGAAGAATCAGGGTTAGATACAGAGTAGAGTAGAATAAGAACCAAGGACGGATTGAGAAGGATCAGGTTTAGATACAGAGTAGAGTAGAATACGAACCAAGGACGGATTGAGAAGGATCAGGTTTAGATACAGTGTAGAGAACCAAGGACGGATTGAGAAGGATCAGGTTTAGATACAGAGTAGAGTAGAATACGAACCAAGGACGGATTGAGAAGGATCAGGTTTAGATACAGTGTAGAGTAGAATAAGAATCAAGGACGGATTCAGAAGGATCTGGGTTAGATACAGAGTAGAGTAGAATAAGAAACAAGGACGGATTAAGATTTGAGAATAATCAGTTTTAGATACTGAGTAGAGAAGAATAAAAAACAAGGACGGATTCAGAAGAATCAGGGTTGATGCGGAGTAGAACCAAGGACGGATTAAAAAGGATCAGGGTTAGAAACTCAGAATGGATGTAAGTAAGTTAAAATTGTGAAATCCAATTTATCCAAAGAGATATAAAATTGAAGATCTGTTTAGGGATAAGGATAGAAGGTGATATCATATCCGTACTAACAAACCTCACGTGTTCTAGTACTAAAGCTTTTTCAAGGCATATTAGGGACCGGATAACGAAGCTCCCGGTTTCCCCTTCTTCCCCCCCCCCCCCAACCCACTGCATTGTCTGGCACCTGGTGCTGTAGTAGCAGATGTACGCCGGCTGTCAAGAGAAGTTGCAACTTCTAGACCCAAAATACAACTGATACTAAAAATAATCTTTTTATTAAACCATAATTATAATTAATTTTAATATTTTTTAATTCACTATAAATTTGGCTCCAATTTGTTTAGTAAAATTGTACCAAAAAGTTTTTTTTGTCTGGAAAGGAGAAAAAAATCATTCTTTGTGGACAGAGATAAAAAAGTAAAATAAATTTCGCTTAGGATAAAAAAGCACTTTTTACAGATAAACATGAATATGGGTTAGAATTGTAAGGTTTAGAATGAGAGTTGCAACATCCCGTACCGCGGAGTAAGCCGGACGGATCGGAGAGAGCGCAGCTGTTAAACTCTCTAAGGTTTAGTTCGCTCCGCGACATCAACCATGAAAGTTCTAAAGAAAATTAAAGCTAGAATCGGCCTCAGCCATAAGCAAGGGTTAATTTGTCCTCCAGGACAACCTCTAGAGTTCCATCCTATACATGGAGATAATGTTCAGCTTACACAAGGAAACACTATTGCTGCTAGGTAACAATTTTCTCTTTATAATATTTTTGTCGGACAAAATCTTTGTTAAGATTTTTTCTTTTTTAAAAACTTTTTGTTCTATTTTCTCTCTTTTCTCTTCAAAGGTTTGGTGTGTGCTCGTCTGTACAAAGACTATTGTCTCCAATCTTGGATTAATTAAACCAAGGATGGAAACATGTTGTAGAGCGGAGTAATGTCTCGCTCTGCTGCTTTAAGTTACGCCTGGATACAACCGTAAATTGCGGTCATACATTAAACCTGAAACCGGGAGTCATTTAACAAGTTTTTAATATTTTTTATTTTCAGAGTTGAGAGTTTTTGCAAAGCAGTCGTCTTCACTCACAGACCTGTTAGAATCAACGAGAAGGTCTTCATCCGGTTTGTTGAGAAGTCGGAGAGTTGGTCCGGATCCATCCGGTTCGGGTTCTCCGCTGTAGATCCGCGGCAGCTGAGCGGAAATTTGCCAAAATACGCCTGCCCAGACCTGACGAATAAACCCGGGTTCTGGGCCAAGGCTTTGGCGGAGAAATTTGCGGAGAAAGATTCAGTGATGTACTACTACGTGACAAGTAGTGGAGATGTAGTGTTTGGTGTAAACGGAGAGGATAAAGGAGTGTTTTTCTCCGGAGTTGATACCCGGAGACAGCTGTGGGGACTAGTTGATGTATACGGAAACAGTAATGTGATTGAGTTAGTTGACCCCAGGAGAAGTTTGAATAACATGCTCTCAAACCAGGCTCCCAAATCTCCGGCTCCACAACGGATCCAGGCTCCAAGGATCCCTGAGCCTAGGCTCCGTAGATCTGAATCCTGTGGTAGGATCCCCAACTATGTTGAGAGTAGTTACTATGGCTCTAAGAGGCTAGCTCGTGCTGCCTTCCATAGAGGTTGTGTGGGTCAAAACGTGAGCTTGAACCAGACTGCTTCTATTGCTACCAGGACGGATACTGAGTTCTGCAATGGTTACGTTTTCCTTGATTCTCCTCTCCAACCTGGAGAGAGTTTAGTGATCAGGGTTCTAGAAACGGAAAGCACTTACATTGGGAGCTTGGCGTTTGGTTTAACCGGAGCTGATCCCAGAAACCTCACCTCCAGTTCTCTGCCAGAGGACTCAGAACTTCTCCTTCAGCGACCAGAGTACTGGGTTCTTTCCAAAGATGTTCTGGCCAACCCCCACTCGGGAGATGAGATCTGTTTTACTCTGGGTCTGGACGGAGCTGTACTTTGTTCCATCAACAACGGTCCTGATAGGGTTATCTTTCACTCAGATATCTCAATACCAACCCGACCCTTCATTGATATCTACGGAGTTGCACAGAGGATCCAGCTGCTTGGAGTAGCACCTGCATCTCATCCAACTAGTCACACCCCAACCATCCGGAGATCCGTCCGACCATCCAAAGCCTCCCCTAGACCTAAATCCTGCTCCCCCCAGTCCCTCCCCTCCCTGGATATATCCCAGGACTCCGGTATGGTTCAGAACGAATGTGTGATTTGTTACGAGTCTGATGTTGATTGTGTTCTTTACTCCTGTGGACACATGTGCATGTGCTTCTCCTGTGCAGTTCAACAGTTTAATAGTTCCGGAGAATGCCCCCTGTGTAGAGCCACAATCAGAGACGTGATTCGAACCTACAGAGCCTAGATCTAAACCATGATCTGAGAGACAAGTCAGAGCTTGAACCCGGAGTAAAGATGAACTCCGAACCTAGACAACACACGAGATTACACGCTGAATACCAAAGAATTTGCATATTGTCAAATATAGTCACATATATAATACTCTTGCTTAGATATACTAAATAATAAAAACTGAAATCTATAACTTTTCCGACTCTTATTATTCTTTCCCATGGGTTAGGTTTAAAACCGTGAGAATTGTTTGGACAAAGACAGGAAGTTGGAGAAGAATGAAGGGTAGGTTCGGAGTTCGACTCCGGGTTTAGGATATAGTAGGGTTGACCAGGACGGGTTGTGCGGGGGTGGATAATACATATCGTTCTCATAAATATTGGTTGTAAATGTCAGATAGAGGAAGGAAACGTACTAATGGTTTTATCTGAAATAAACAACATAGTTTCTCCAGGTATATGTCAGGGTTTAAGAACCGGAGAAGAGATAAAACCTGAATCAAGGTTCCAAGAAGCTGCTCAGACCGACCATATTTTATCAAGGGGCAAATTAGGGGTGGTTGCCCTTATAGCTAGTAGTTTTCAATACCTATTATTAGATACTATTCATAGTAACGNAATAATTAAAAACATGGTTCTACAATAAGCGCGGGTACCGTCAGATGAATTATGATCCTTGGCTATTCTTAGATTTAAACTGCGGCACCTTTATAATTGTTCTTCTTTATCATCAACACCCAGTATTTTGTAGGATCAGATCCTTTAAAATAAAAGAGAGTTATTTTCAGATTTAAAACGATGTTTCATTATTAAATGCTAGATAGGAAAAAAATGTTTGAAGAAAGAGGATTATAGAATTCAAAGACATTTTTGCATTTTTATTGTAATTTAGCAATGATAATTTAAACTTTAAAAGTATTTTAATGACATACAGTGTACAGTGTACATGTTCTACGTTATCGCATTTTAATTATGAAAAAAATCAAATATCTTTAAGCTTAAAATTGAAACTTCTACGGTTTAAATGTTAGAAATAATGTTAGAAACTTTAAAAGGATAGAAATAATTGTTCTAAAACTGGAATTCTGATTGAAAACTAAAGTTTTCATTTTATTTTACCCTTTCTTGAGATTTGTATCTTTTAACATAAAAAAGATGATTGTATAAGACTATTTTACATAAAATTATTACTTTAGCCCCCCCTTTCTAAAGTCGACACGTGTAACTGAACAATAAAACAATAATGTTTTATTAAGTTTTAAATATCAGTAATATTCAAATAAAGTTGTATAGAGCAAGGAAAGAAATCATGATATTTATATTACCATTGTATAATGTTCAAAAATAAAGTATATGATGCTACAATGGTCAAAGTCATTAAAACTCTGACAGTAATATATTTAAATTATGTAAAAGACCCTTCAGATAAAATTTTTATGTAAAATGTCCTTATTGTGGTTGTTTTTCATGATCGATCACATTCCAAGATTTTTTTAAATTCATTTTTTTTGACACTTCCTATGTTAGATAAAGTACACAAACTTATTTAAGATCTGTGACAGGCTGTTTAATAAACACATGGAAAAGAAATGAATACAGTTAGAAATTACAGGGTGTCCAGTTGGTTCCTTTGAATGACAGGGCGAATCAAAAAATAGGTTTACAACTTATCAGCCTTTCAAAATGTTTATGAAATCATGGAAAGTCGTGCCACATTTTATAGTGGGACACCCTGTATATTCAAGTAACACAGATCAAATTTATGCATTAACATATATCTATATAGAGACTAGTTATAAAGTACAAATAGCTGAAATTATATAGCAGACATTTAACAATAATATTAAAACAAACTCAAGGCCTCAAGATTGGGGCCAATGCTTTGCTCCGTGGGCAAAGTACAGGATTAATCAAAATAGTATTCAGAGACAACTCATCATCTAAGCTACAGCTTTTTATATTTAAAAAAACCTTATCAATATCCTTAGTTGGGATTAAATAGGTATTTCAAATCTAAACAACTTTGAGAAATATTTTTTTCTGTAAAATCAAATTTTCCATTTTGAAATGATTCTTATTTATAAAAACTTTTTATTTTTCAAAAATCTAGATTTTTCAGAATTCTTTAATCTGATGTCTCCAACATCAGATTTCAAAGACATAAGGATTAGAAAATTAGAGTTTGAGCACAGTATTCAGAACCTTTAATTTTGTTGTACATGAAGAGTTCTCTAGTGGTAGGTTGCGTGATTTCTACTCAGAATATTTTAAATGTTAAAGGGAATGTAAAGGAAAAATTAAAGGGGGTATAGGTTGAAACCTGCGAATATCAGGTTTTGAACGATACCTATAAGACATCTATCTGATGTTCCTGTCTAGAGAAATTGACATAAAACTGCGGCAAAATTATACCAAAAGGGCATATGCCAGATTTTGTATAAAAGTTGTAGTATTAAATAGATCATATTCAACAATTTCGCAACCAATCTGAAAACGACTTACAAAAGTTTTGTCTGTTCAAGTTTGAATTAGATATCAATGTTTAGGATTTTGTAAACGGATCATTTTCAATTGTGGTTTCTCTACAAAAATGTTGCGCATTTCTACTGCAGGAAAACATATAGGACTCATCAGAATTAAAAAACTAGACAAACGACAATATCTTCCACATTATTGATCAGATCAATGTTTAAATGGTACCGTTGTGAATCGGACATTGCATGGAGGGTCACTTGAAATTTTGTTAACAATGGATGGATACATTTCTTAAGTTATATATAGATTACTTTGGTATAGTTTTTATTATATCTTAAAAATAACGTTTTTTTATTCATTTAAACTTTATTTATATAGTTCTTTGCACACATATTCTTTAAGATTTTGAAAACTTTTCTTTTCAATTTTTCCCTAAAACTTGAAAGATATTTTTTTAATCTTTAAAATAAGTTTCTATGAAATATTTAAAGAAAAAATTTGTTTTGTTTTTCATGGAATGTTTTTAAGATTTTGGTACATTATTTAAGTTTGTATACAGTGATAGGCGATTTTATCAATACAATGAAGACGACTTTCGATTTCAATTTTGATTTATATCAAGCTGTTACACATCAACATCAAAGTCAAGAGAAGCTGTCAATCAAAAAAAAACGTCTCTTGATTACTTGTAAACTTGTATTTCGAAAACAGCTTGTTAACAATCAAAACTTAAATAAATAAGTCGTCTTCATTGTATTGATATTATCGCCTACCACTGTACGTTAGGACGTCATAGTTTCTTTATCTTAGGATCCTAAGGATTTTGAGCATTTTTTAGTAAATTTTTTGCCTTAAACTTCAAAATGAGAAATTTTATAAAACTATTGGATTGAACTAGTTCTATAACCTTCTCTACCATCTAAAATACAATACAAGGAAGTTAGGAGACAATATACCTTGTTTTACTTCGGCTAGGAGAAAATATACCTTGTTTTACTTCGACCAGGAGACAATATACCTTGTTTTACTTCGGCTAAGAGACAATATAGCTTGTTTTACTTCGGCCAGGAGACAATATACCTTGTTTTACTTCGGCTAAGAGACTATATACTTTGTTTTACTTTGGCTAGGAGACAATATACCTTGTTTTAATTCGGCTAGGAGACAATATACCTTGTTTTACTTCGGCTAGGAGACAATATACCTTGTTTTACTTCGGCTAGCAGACAATACACCTGTTTTACTTCGGCTAAGAGACAATATACCTTGTTTTACTCCGGCTAGGGGACAATATACCTTGTTTTACTTCGACTAGGAGACAATATACCTTGTTTTACTTCGGCTAGGAGACAATATAACTTTTTTTACTTCGGCTAGGAGACAATATACCTTGTTTTACTTCGACCAGGAGACAATATACCTTGTTTTACTTCGGCTAGGAGACAATATACCTTGTTTTACTTCGGCCAGGAGACAATATACCTTGTTTTACTTCGGCTAAGAGACAATATACCTTGTTTTACTTTGGCTAGGAGACAATATACTTTGTTTTACTTCGGCTAGGAGACAATATACCTTGTTGTTGGTATTGGTAAAATTTATTTAAAATCAAAATCAATTCATACATTCAAAGCGCCAATAGTCAAGAGAGGAGGAGATGTAGCAATAATATGAACCTGTTTTTTACAAGCAGCTAGATTTTAAAAAATTAATGTGTACTTGATTATGGAATGGAAAGTAAATATTTACTGGATAACAATTAATATTTGAAAAAACATGTGATCGACTAAAATTTAAGACAGACGCGGCATTTTGTCGCTATTATAAGAATTAATGATGAGATTAAGATATTGATGGTTTAGGATTTCTCCGAGTGTATTTAGTTACATTGGTGGGAGAAAATGTCCTGGAGAAATCTTTAATCTTCTCACGACTTTATAGTTCCTGGTTCTAAACAGTCCTCCCCACCCCCCGCGACCCCCTCCCCCCCCCTTTATTAGTTAATCTCTTCCTGAACCTGTCCTAAACACTTTCACGGACACGCCCCCATTTTACAAATAGAACAAACCGCCCCACAATGACACGCCCACTTTTTCCCAACTCGACTGTCGACATAGCTTCAAACTAAAAAGGGTACATGCCCTCACCCTCTAAACTTCTATCTGAGTTAAAAATCACTTTTCAGATAGAAACCCGAGGATATCTCCATCATTTTTGCTCATACAAAAGCCTAATGAATATCGGCTGTAAATCAGGTAACTTTTAAGTTTTGCAAACCTTCTGAACTTTAAATAAGTTTCTTAATTTCTGAACATGATTGGACATCTCTCCATCCCCTGCTCTGGATACTCGGGAGCCTGTACTATATTGATACTCGGAGTAAGGATCGGGTTGAGCTGTACTATATTGATACCCGGAGTAAGGATCGGGTTGAGCTGTACTATATTGATACTCGGAGTAAGGATCGGTTGAGCTGTACTATATTGATACTCGGAGTAAGGATCGGGTTGAGCTGTACTATATTGATACTCGGAGTAAGGATCAGGTGGAGCTTGTAGGATATTGATACCCGGAGTAAGGATCGGGTTGAGCTGCACTATATTGATACCCGGAGTAAGAATCGGGTTAAGCCTGTACTATATTAATACCCTAAGTAAGGATCAGGTTGAGCTGTACTATATTGAAACCCTGAGTAAAGATCGGGTTAAGAATGTACTATATTGATACCCTGAATAAGGATCGGGTTGAGCTGTACTATATTAATACCCGGAGTAAGTATCAGGTGGAGCTGTACAATATTGATAACTTGAGTAAGGATTGGGTTGAGCTGTACAATATCGAAACCCTGAGTAAGAATCGGGTTAATCCTGTACTATATTAAAACCCTGAGTAAGAATCGGGTTGAGGTTTACTATATTGATACCCGGAGTAAAGATCAGGTTGAGCTTATTCTACATTGATACCCGGAGTAAGGATCAGGTTGAGAGTGTACCATATTGATACCCAAAGTAAGAATCGGGTAAAGCCAATATTATATTAAAACCCTGATTAAGAATTGTGTTGAGGTTTACTATATTGATACCCGGAGTAATGATCAGGTTGAGCCTGTTCTACATTGATAATACCCAGAGTAAGAATCAGGTTCAGGATCCTGTATTATATTGATACCAGGAGTAAGGATCGGGTTGAGGTTTATCAATGGTTTGATTTATCCGGTTGTTTATCCAGGAAACCTTTCATTTAGCACCGCAATATCAAATCATCCAATTTAATTTCGATAAATAGTGAATCCAATTCACGTTTCCGGACCAGGAGCTAGGTATGGAGGGGGTACAAGCCGTGCCCCCCCTCAGATTGGGTCAAGGGGGGGGTTAGGATATGATTTTACTGATGAATCGATCATTTATTCAAAATGAATCGGAAATTTTACAAATGAATAAATCAGCTGAATAGTTACTTGCTCAATTCACAATGATACCCTAGCTTTAAACCTTAATTAGAATAACAAAAAGTAAGATTTATTTTTTCTTGAAAACAAAAAGAGATAAATTTTGTAAATATTCTTCCTTATCTTCACTGTATAAAAGCGAAACTCCAATTAGAAATGATAAATTTTCTGAGGATATAAACAAAGATATCTTCATCATTTTTGCTAAAACAATTTGGATGAATATTTTAAGAATAAATGAATTGAATTTGATGAATAATTCAAAAATGGATTTAGACTATATATCTAAATAAAGAAATGTTTGCAGAAATAAGAAAGAAAAAACTAAAAAGAATTAAAAAAAGAATGAATTATGCAATTGAATGAATAATTGAATACTTGCAGAGAAAGAATTTGTAACTATCTATTCACTGTATTCTTCATTCTTTAAACTTGAGCAATACTATTTCTGTATTTACTTAGGTTGAATTTAATAGAAACATGATTACGGTATTGTGCTCATTTCCGTTTTCTCCCCCCCCCTCTCCGCCCTCTCCCCCTCCCTCTCCCATTCAAAGAGCAACACAAACAGTTTGTTGAATTTTTAGCTCAAAAGAATGAACTTTGGCTTAAATCTGTTTCGGGTTCCGCTAGTTTGTTACGTTTCTCTGGGTCTTCAATCTTCAAGGATCGATCACGGTAGTTTAAGATATTTTGTTTTTCCTTGTTATAATAGTTTATTTCTTTTGGTTTTTGTGTATTTTCTTCTCTTGGTTCAAATGGTTCTTCAGTTTCTTTTATTTTATCCTAGTTCTTCTAGTTAACCTGATTCTCCTGGTTCTCCTAGTTCTCCTGATTCTCCTGATTTTCCTAGTTCTCCTGGTTCTCCTGGTTCTCCTAGTTCTCCTGGTCCTCCTAGTTCTTCTGATTCTCCTAGTTCTCCTGATTCTCCTGATTCTCCTAGTTCTCCTGGTTCTCCTGGTTCTCCTGGTTCTCTTGGTTCTCCTGGTTCTCCTGGTTCTCCTAGTTCTTCTGGTTCTCCTGGTTATACTAGTTCTCATTGTTCTCCTGGTTCTCCTGGTTCTCCTAATTCTCCTGGTTCTACTAGTCTTCCAGGTTCTCCTGATTCTCCTGGTTCTTCAGGTTTTCCTGTTTCTTATAGTTCTCCTAATTCTCCTGGTTCTTCTGGTTCTCCTGGTTCTCCCTCCTGGTTTTCCTAGTTCTCCTGGTTCTCCTGGTTCTCCTAGCTCTCCTGCTTCTTCTGCTTCTTCTGGTTCTCCTGGTTCTCCTAGTTTTCCTTGTTCTCCTGGTTATCCAGGTTCTCCTGGTCTTCTGGTTCTTCTGGTTCTCCTAGTTTTCCAAGTTCTCCTGATTCTCCTGGTTCTTCAGGTTTTTCTGTTTCTTCTAGTTCTCCTGATTCTCCTGATTCTACTGGTTCTCCTGGTTCTCCCTCCTGGTTTTTCTAGTTCTCCTGGTTCTCCTGGTTCTCCTAGTTCTCCTGCTTATTCTGGTTCTTCTGGTTCTCCTAGTTCTCCTGGTTCTCCTTGTTCTCCTGGTTCTCCTACTGGTTCTCCTGGTCTTCTGGTTCTTCTGGTTCTTCTGGTTCTCCTGGTTCTCCAGGTTCTTCTGGCTTGGTAAGATATCCTGGGAACCTGAGTCAGGTGACCGCTAGCTGATGGTAAAGAAACCATCTGGTCTACAGATGTCAGTAGAGGGGGTGGGGGTGTGGGAGAGGGGGTCAGCTNCCTCGGATACTGGGGGGAAGGTCAGCTGCTGCAATATGGTTTGGGTAAATGGTTTATAGAGAACGGTTTATATAACAATATTACACCTTGGTGTTATAAGTATAATAGATCCATAACTATAGAGAAGGGATAGACCATATAAAATAACAAAACACTGGGCTTTTAACTTCTTTTCTACTTTTAATGTTTAAAGATGTCAAAATTTCTAAAATCTATAAGAGACACGTCTTTAACACATTTACCTTTAAGAAAAAAATCTCGGGCACTGTGCAGCGTTTTGGGCCCTTTTTAACAAATGTCAAAATTGTTTGCGTTCTAACAGTTTACCCTTATGTATAAAATTTTGCACATAAATTGTTAACAAACGATTTAGTTTTTCCACTTAGCTTAACGAAACATAACGTTAAAAAAGCAATTGATAAGACTAAAATTTTGAAATATGTGAAATCAAACCTTAAAATTTTTTTTTAAAAAGCTACGTTTTACCGAATAAGTTCCAGGAAATGTCTGAAATCAAATGAATGAAATTTATTTAATTATATAACTCATCTCATGATTTGATTTTTCAACAAAAGCCAAGATTTGTCCCAAGTAGAAAGTTAATCTGATTCTAGATCTCAAAAACAAAACGCGGAAGATCAGAGGTTAAATGTAGTTGAACTTAGTATTGATAGTTGAACCACTTTTTGATGTTCATTAATTCCGACCTTAAGTAATGTTCTCAGATCCGTATCTACTTATCCGTCTAAGGACCGAGTAAGAATGAAAGGAAATGCTACATGGTTCTTCTTTCACCAAAATTCTAGAATAAATAAATGTTTTTTTAAAATTTTTTCTTTCAAAATTTTTCCCCGTGTTATGGCGGTTTCCTATTATGCATGCAAACTCCTCAAATTGCGGTAAAATACCATCCCACCGGGATACCAAGATGAGAATACGATTGTACAGAACCTTGTACAGAACCTTGTACAGAACCTTGTACAGAACCTTGTACAGAACCAAAGTGATTATTTATTCACTTTGGTACAGAACTATGCAAACAGATTTCTTTATGTGTTTATGAATAAAATAAACTATACAGACAGGTTATTATACTTTCATTATCAAGGGATGTAATCCGTCCAATAATAATGAGTTATGTACAATTCCCCTGTACAAACTGTTTATCAGCATTCTATACTCTAACCTTTCTCCGATTGACAGCTTCAGGCGACTTTATATATCTCTGGCAATTTTAAATGCTATAAAAAGGCAGACCATACTTTGTAAATGGCAGGACTAGGGCTATTTGTGACAATCGTTTCATCAATCATATTTGTGACAATCGTTTCATCAATCATATTTGTGATTATCGTTTCATCAATCATATTTGTGACAATCGTTTCATCAATCATATTTGTAAAATTAGACTGAAATTCATTGAACAGTACATAACTTATAACAAGTACACTACTACTCTATTCAATTATAAGATCAAGCCTCGAAGTTTTCCCTTTGAAAATCGTTTGATCAATTGTATATTAATTCCGGGTCTTTCTGATACTGTACTGTACAATACATGTTTCTGATTAGTACTGTACTATACAATACATGTTTCTGATTAGTACTGNTTTCGTTCCAGTATACAATACAATACGGATATCACAGCCTGACATGGGATCCATCTTTCACATAAAAAATCAATTAAATATTCTGGTCATAGGAAACTATTATGTGAATTATCAAAATTATCAAAATTCGATGCTTTTATTCTCCTCGGATACTAAACAAACACTGATGCATCTATTCTTGTTTACAAATTCCGCCCAGAGAGAACTGGTTTCAAATCAATATGTACGCAGACTCGCAGAGCATACGCAACTGCAATTAACTTTCCTTGCATTATAACCTTGATATGTTGTTGCAAACTTGCAAGGCATCGAATGAATATAAGGAAACAAACAGTATTAATTCCGCACAGTATAAAAGGGTTCTTAACCCATTCTTGTAACAGTCTGTATATTAACTCTGCCTACTTGATAATAGAGCTTGTTCTTAAGGTATATTTTTTGATTATGAAACCGAGAGAGTCTTTTATTTGAGCTTATTATATAGAAAGAAAAGAGTTATAAAAAGAGAAACAGATTCAAACATGATTAGAGAGATCAATAAATAGAGTTTATTTTTTGTATAGAGTAATAAAAAGAGGAACAGATTTATTAGAGAGTTATAAAGGGCTCACTGATGATCATAGAAAGACTATGATTTTTATATATTTTTTGATTAAAGTAGTGTAAATCCTAAAGGTTTTGACAAAGTATAAAGAGTTATTCATCGTCTTTAAATCCTCATCCTTTGTGGTTAACCCTGTACTTATTGAAGTACATTGCGTTTAAAATAAAATAAAATCACGCAGCAACAGTTAATATTATGGATGTGCGACAGTAAAATTTAAATTAGAATTTTATTTTTACGTTTCATACAACAGAATAGGATTAATTGCGTATTTTCAATGATTAAATTGATTTTTCTAAATAAGGAATTTTATGAAAGACATGAAAGAATATTTGATTTTTTTTCTGAAAATTTTAGGATATGGGATCGAGTACATTTCGAGTACATTTTGAAGGTTAAAACGAAATTTTAGAGCAAAATATTTCAATGACGACCCCCTAATTAATGGACATTGTACCCAACAGTTTCACTCTTTAGTACAATTAAACGACGTTTAGTGGATGTAAACGCAATTAATATTTTCGAGAATGGGACCGAGCACATTTTCGAATATAAGGCCTGATTTTGAAGGTTAAAGCGGTATTTTAGAGAAAAGTGCTTCATTTATGAAAAAAGAAGCCGGAGCGCTATTACATATGTAACACAATACAACTATGTTTAGTAAGCAAAAAAGCCTAAACTGAACTTTTTTTCAGAGACACCTTGTGTATGTACAATGTACAAACACACCTACAATATATATATTTAATTGTATACATCCAAGGATGTAAGGCAAGGAAAGTCATTTCAGAAGTGTACACATCTTTAGTACTGCAGTGTGCTGTCTCTGGGCGCTAATGTAAACACAAGACGGATGTCGAAGCCTGACATGGGATCCATCATTCACAGAAAAAATCAATGAAATATTCTGGTCATAGGAAACTATTATGTGAATTATCAAAATTATCAAAATTTAATGCTTTTAACCTCCTCGGATACTAAACGAACACTGATGCATCTATTATTGTTTACAAATTCCGCCCAGAGAGAACTGGTTTCAATATGTACACAGAGTATACACAACCGCAATTGACTTTCCTTGCCTTACATTCTTGTATACATCCATCTATAACCACTCTGCTTTATGTATAAGAGTGTCCTAGTTAAAATGGAAACGAGTGAGTGAGTGAGTGAGTGAAAGTGTGAGTGAGTGAGAGTGTGAGTGAGTGAGAGTGTGAGTGAGTGAGTGAGAGTGTGTGTGAGTGAGAGTGTGAGTGAGTGAGAATGGTAGTGAGAGAGAATGTGAGTGAGTGAGGGTGTGAGTGAGTGAGTGACGACTTTCACATTGTCTTAAATCAACTATGAAAAACTTTATTTATTTTATATTGTTTTGTCTATTTATTATTTAACTTATATAAAAAGCGTAATAAATTAATGTATCAATTATGTTATTTTGAATAATTCCTGTATGCTTCTTTACTAATTAATATTCGCCACAATATTATTATAAGAACTTTCTTATCAGATGCGTAGTCAGGTGGGACTATGGGGGCTCATCCCCCCTTTGAACAGTGAACTCTATGGTTTCTAGGGGGTTTGGAGCCCACGAAACATGACAGTAGCAAGACAACTTAAAGGCCGTCTTTGATCTCTGACATTATTTGCAGCATTCATTCGTCAACATGTATAATTCTTGAAACAAAAACCACAAATTTCCAAAATGTGGTCTTCCTTTTTTGTACTGTTGTGGCGGAAGACAATATCTAATGGGTTTGAGAACTGGACGCGGCGGAGAGATTTGATTTCATGTTTCCTACATGATTTAAATATACCACATTTTTAAAACTTTATTGCTTCAAACTTGTCATTATTTGAGCGTAGCTAAACTGTCAATATTACCCGAGATAAAAAGAATATTTCGTTAAGATTTCATCTATATAAAAACAAAATTGTCGAAATCTGAACAAAATTCTTTATTTCTCCAGTAATATTAAAAGCGGCGTGAAGATTTCTAGCTACAGAAACTATGAAGTAAATGGTCAGAATCAAACATTTTTCAACATAATTAATCAGATAAAGTTTTAAAGGTAACATTGTAAATTGGACATACCTTTAATCTCCAATTGATATAATAGTAAGTGCCAATAGTTTATTGAAACATCTAATAACATTATATTCCCATGATTCTTAAATGTTCATTTGAACATGATATAGCAGGTATACCATAGATATATTCATCTCTATATTTCTTCACGCTCATGCTGCTAGTTGGGTAGGCAATATGACTAAAGTCAATATAAATAAGTTTACGAGTCAACAAGACCTCTGAAGAGTGGAGAGGATGTTGTCCGTCTATGCAAATAACCAGAGTGTCCTCAAAATAGGGAGTAGAGGTTGTATAGCTCTCTACTTGATCGCATGTTGGAAGTTTCGTTCCAGCTTGGCCAGTAAACTTATACCAGAAGACAGATGTTCCTTGACTTTTTAACAGTTCACAATCATTAATGCCACCAAAATCTAGACAAACATATTTTCTGATTTTTCAGTAAAAATTTTTTTTTTCATCTTCTGGTTAGCTTTTCAAGGGTTAAAATATGGTTTCAATCTTAGAGTCTCTCATTTTAGTTGCAGGTCTATAAGTTCAAAAGTAAGGGGATTATTAAAGACTGTTAAAATTTAACTTTGTGGTCTAGTCTTCTATCAAAGAAGCCCTACTGACTCTGGAATCCTACACTTGACAAATTTTTGATCAGAAATATATATTTTTTCCTTTATTTTTCAGGTTTCTGCTTCTTTCATCAAACGTAGAAATTTGAAATTGTTTAAAGTTGTCTGCACAGTCTGGCAATCCAGTATGACAGTCTGTACACTCCTCAGATTCTTCTTCACAATCAGCATAGAGATAACACTGAAATTTAGCAAAGCTGGTTTCATCATACCAGGTGTACCTAGTGCAATCTGGAGATTTCTTGCAAAGCTGTTTGCACATCCGCTCTGTAGGGGTTGAGATGCTGAAAATTGGAGAAATTGACTTGTCTTTAGATATCTTGCAGGCCTTGTTAGCACTGCAGAGACAGTCCCTACTGCCACTGATTCCATCAGAGGGAACAGAGATACCAACCGAGCTGAACAGTTTACACACATTGGTTGGTTCTGTTGTATCTGCCTTTAACCATGTATAGGCCATACACTTAGGATTCTCTACAGTAAAATCATCATCTATAAAGAAGGAACTGTCCTAAATATTAAAATAGTCTTTCGTAAATAAATTTTTTTCGAATCAATCATATAAATTGTAATGATTTTCCTAAACATTTGGATAGACATGCGAACTGATTCATGTCTCCTCTGATGAAATCAATGTCATATGTATTGTCCCAACTGTATCCCTTGTTGAAGCAGTTCTCTGCATCTAAATAACAAAAATAAGTTTGTAAAAAATAAACTGCTTTAAAATGATTCTCTTATAACAGATCTCCAAAAGTACTTTTACCTGAAAACTCGATATTGTTGCAAGGTTGCTCTTCCTCCATAGTGTCTGAGCAAGGAGCTCCCCTGTTTTTAGGAAGAATGCAGTGTCTATGCCGCTTCTTGAAAGAAATTCCATTCCTCCAGAAGCATTCACTCCAATCCGACCAGCTAGTTACATACCCATCTTCCTGTGAAATCAAAATTAAAAGGTTTTGCATATGATGGAAGTTCAACAACTTTATCTACAGCTTTATTAGCAACCAAAAATTGGATAATAAAACTTGACTCAATTTTACATCAAAGGTAGTGATTAGTAGTTACAAAGGTAGGTTGCTATTGAGTACATTTAATAACTAAGTCAGTTGGAAGAATACAAAAAGTTATTAATCTATGTAATAATTCAAAGCTTAGGAAAAGGTATGTATGGGTGTATGCACTTTGTTACCTAATGCTGGCAAAACGGCAAAAAGTTGTAAGTTCAAAAAAAAGTTACATTTGACATAACAGAAAACATGAGATAGCTGTTTGAACCCTCTGCCTAACATTATGACAAGGGAGGTTGTCATCTGCTAAGATATCCCCTTCAAATTGATACATTTATTCCTATACCCCTAAGAAGAACCGCATTACAATAATCATAAAGGATTAAGCTCTTTTTACCTTTGGTCCTAAAATCATCTCAGAGGACACACTCTGACTTGAAGCATTAGCATATTTACATGTGTATCTACCCTCAGTAGCATCATTCATATCAAAGGAAAGGATGGAAGTCTCCACTGTTGACTCATTGAAATACTCGATGCTATAATTTCCCATAACATCAACATCAATGGGCTGCTCAGATGAGTTGGCATAAATAACCCAGCTCAAAGACAAATCCTTATTTTGAACAGTTGGTGAACAGTAAGATTGAAGCCAGATTGAACATCTCAGATGCACTTGTGATCCTGGTTTTACTTTAACTAGTTCTGAGCTGTGTATAATTGGATATTTCATTTTATACCAAAGTTTCATTCGCTCCAAGCAGTCATCAGAACAAACATATTCCATTTCTGCTCTCATCCAACTATGTAACTTTGTTATTTCAGCCTCTTGTGTACTCTTTTCAACAGAATCAGCAAGCACAGGCATGTAAAGAGGATCAATGAAGGTGGTAGGAATATCATGTGTTAAATTCAACCTTAATTTGAACTGATCATTCCATGACTTTGATTTTTCTATCATTGTTAAATTTGCCATTTCTCTAAGAAGTCTAGATCTCTGATCATGACGAAAGAATGTAAACTGTATGATCATGCTTGAATACAGATCATTACCAAAGAGTTTTTGAAACATTTGAATCATGCTCTGGCTTCCAGTGTGAAACCTTGGTGCTGTTCCTTTGAAAATCAAGATGAAAAGGTCAACCTTTTTAACATCCATGATTGTCTTGACTATGCCCCGCATATGCTTTTCATCTCTGCACTGAGTATCTCCAAGGCCAGGAGTGTCTGTAACCGAGATGCATAAGTTGGTCTTGTCTCCCAAGAAGTATCCAGTAAGTGTCTCAGTGCTGACTGTTACTGAGTCAGCCCCTACTCCAACTTCAAAACCCTCGGAGGCATTTAGTCCTAAGATATAATTACCAAACGTGCTTTTACCAACTCCAGTTTCACCAATGAGCATAATATGATAAGAGTTAGCCTGAGAACATTGTAAAACTTCTTCTGTGTCTCCTATACCTTCAGATGCCTCTAGGTCAAGGGCTCTACATATTTTGAATGATTATTGATTATTGATTGAGTGATTATGTAGAATAAACCAAAATTTAAAACGCTTATAAAGATGTGCAAATCAAAACCAGGTTTTTTTTTGCAGAAACTTCATGATTATTTTGACACATTAATAAGGGCTTTTTGAGCAATAATTTCAAAAATTCTTTATCCTAATCTTAATCATTTATCAATCCTGAGGCCACCAACAAACAATAAGATCAGCAGTGGCAGCATCTTTTATTGAGATATATATTTTCTTCAACTATTTTGAAATTGAAGAATAGAGTCAGTTAAAAGTGTATTAGTGTGTCCACAAAATATTATAACTTAGATAAAGTTTAAAGATCAACTGTGATATCTATGCTATGATAGCATTTTTAAAATGTAAATCAAAAGAGGTTCTAGATATAACAATGGTGTCGATCAATGATATGATTATAGATTAAAAATCATAAAAAAAAGACTGCTGCAAAATCTATAAAAGACGACATGTCATTCTCTTCTTTCAAAGAGAGGATTACATGTTTACTGGAACACACTATTACACAATGGGAAAAAAACTATGGAAAAGGAAGACGACATTAAAAGACTCAAGTTAGATTTAAAAAAGTCCAATAAAAATGAAACACAGCAATTGTAAACTGATTTTAAACTATTTGCTTTGTGACAACATCAAATACAAATAATGATTGATTTAATGTCATCTTCCTTTTCCACAGTTTTCTGGCTCTCACTGTCCATACATTTCAGAAGTTTCAAAGTGTTTTGGCAAAAATATGAATTTCAAACCTAAAAGATAAAAATATGTAGATTCTGTTTTATGAAAAAATATCTTTCCTCAGAGCTTGCTTCTTCTGAACTGAGAATTTAAGAGTTTTTAGCCTGGTTTATATCAGAATTCTTGTCCTCTTTATGTAGACTAAACATTAAACATATGTGCTCAATTCAAGTAGCAATAGAGATAGGACTGCTACATATTTGGTGTAGTCAATTCAAAACAAAATAATGGTAAATTTTTTAATTCAACATTGAAAGGCCTCTTCCCGCACTTATATCAAAAGTTACTTTTTCTAAACCTTACATTCAATGTTTATATGAACTAGGCTTAGATTAATAACAATACAGATAGAACATTAGATGTCGTCTCTTCAAGATTTAGGGGTTTTTCGTTCACAATAACCCCTAAATCTTGAAAAGACGAAATCTATTGTTTTATCTGTATTTTTATTAATCTATGGAACTAGGCTTTGAAGGAGCTTCACGTCTCAATTTCTTATAATGATTTTAGCTTTTGAATAGCGTATTCTTATTTGTATAATGCATGCATTTTAAAGCAAAAAATTGTTCCTGGATTTTCCGGTTTTTATTGGCGGATATCCGAAATCTTCTGGGGCAAATTTTTAATTTTGATCTGCTATAAATCTTTGTGAAGTCCTGCTAAAAATGTTGGCCAAAGATAATCACAATCATAACTTTAGTCTAACAGTTTGTAAAATGGTTTAGCTATGATTTATACAGTGTTAACCAGAAAACAGTAGAATCATATTTATCTTGAATTCTTTAAATTATGAATTAGTGGATACAGATGTTGTAATTTGAACTTTTTTTTAGAAAAATATGTCCAATAAATAATCAGTCATCAATTACAAATTTGAGAAAAACTAGAAGAAACTCAGTCTTCTGGTGAGCAAGAGCACAGTATGTTTTTACAAATTGACAACTTGTAAATATCGTAAGTTAAAGCCCATCTCTATGCTAGCCTACCCTTTGGGGTCAAAGTTTATCACACGAAGACTCTTCGAAGGCTATATTTTTTTTGCAATTTAAAATACTTAGGGTTTTTATCAATATTTTGGTAACAAAATACAGAGATTCCCACAAAGGATGACAACTGCACAGAATTTATAGTTGGTAGTACCAAAATTGCCGAAATCTCAACAACATTTTTCATATCTCCTGTAATATTGAAAGCACAAAAATGCAGACTAAATTTGGGAATTGCCGGGATTAAGTCGTCTTCCTATTTTCAAGTTTTGTAGGACAAATCGCGGGACGTGTACTGTATACGTTGTACCTATACTCTACCCTTTCTCCGCCTAGAACTTTTCAAATGACGAGTTCATGATGTACAAGGGGTTGTACACTTTTCAGCTTTACAGTCTGCATTAGCAATCTATATTCTTGTATATCTATGGTTGTATAATTAAAGAATAAAAACAAATTTCAACCTTAAGGATCGTTAGTCTTGATCAATGATCAGTTCAAGTTTTTTTTGTGAGACAAACAGTAACCTCCTAAAACTGTAAAATAGGAAGACGACACAAGTTAAAATTTTAATTAGTCCAATGAAAATGAAACACAGGTTAACTGTCCTGTGAACTTTTGGTATAAATATAAGCTTTACAACAACATCAAATACATACAAACATTGTTAAATATGGTCTTCTGTTCCATAGTTTTATGGGGCTCAGGGTGTCCCAATAAACATGGGAATCGAGAGACAACTGGAAAGTCGTCTTTGATTTATGGTTTACTCTGTTGATTGAAGTTTAACAATTCAAACAAAATTTTAAGAATTAAAACATTATGACAAAAATATAATAATGGTTTAATGTAAAATGTGCCCCCCCTCACCGCTCTTGTCATTTCCTAAAATAAATTTGTGCTTGCAGAAGGTTGGTTCAAAAGTCGTCTTTAAAATAACTAATCTTTAGTTGGTTAGAGGATGTAGAATGTTGATTGATCCCAAGGGCGTACAAGGAGAGGGGGGGGGGGGCACAAGCTGCACGTGCACAACCACCCCACCCCTCTGTGTTATATCAAGTTTAATTTTGTAGATAAAATTTAAAGTGTAATTTTGTAGACGAACTTTTAAGTGTAATTTAGTAGACGTAATTTTAAGCGTAATTTAGTAGACGTAATTTCAAGTGTAATTTAGTAGACGAAATTTCAAGTGTAATTTTGTAGACGAAATTTCAAGCGTAATTAAGTTGACGTAATTTCAAGTGTAATTTAGTAGATGTAATTTCAAGTGTAATTTAGAAGTTAAAATTTCAAGTGAAATTTAGTAGACGAAATTTTAAGTGTAATTTAGTAGACGTAATTTCAAGTGTAATTTAGTAGACGTAATTTCAATTTCTATTTACAAAAGGGATTTTCCCGATTTCTAACGGTACTCTTTAAGCAATGATCTGAAATGTGGAGATATCGTCGTTTTTCTTCTTGCTTGATTAATTCCGACCATTTACTCAATTCTTTCTAAAGCAGAAATGCGCAAGTGACTGAATTGACAACCCAAATTAAAAATAATTAAAATTCAAAGAGACAGGATGAATATTTCATTCATAATTGACCAGACAAAGGCATTTTCTTCAAACTTAGAATAAATAAAGGATTGGGCAACTTTTCTTTGTTTTAGAAAATGTTAGGTTTAAAATCATTTCTAACAGAGACTAGTACCTTTTATCAAAACCAAAATGGTCCTCATTATCCATCAACAATCATTGCTCATCAACCATCATGATCTATCAACCATTATAATTCACCATCCATTATTATCCATCAACGGTTATTATCCATCAAGCATTATTATCCATCAACGGTTATTATCCACCAACCATCATTATTCATCAACGGTTATTATCCATCAAACAGCATTATTCATCAACCATTGTTGTTCCTCAACCATCAATCTTCATCAACCACATTATTAATCAACCATCATTAACCATCATCATTCATCAACCATCATTGTTCATCAACCATCATTTTTCATCAACCATCAATATCCATCCACCATCATTATCCATCAACCATCATTATAATTTTTAAACAGATCATATTCAACAAATACGCAACCAATCCGAAAAAGATTTTATCCCACAGGAGCCTGAGAATTTATAACTGTTGAAAAATTAAATAAAGACAGTTTTTATAAAACATTGACACATCAGTTCAAACCCTTAATTGAATAAGGCAGAGAGCGATTAGTTATAAACAAAATATAAAATTGTGAACCAAACAAAAGGATATAGGCTCGAAATGGAGATAAATAGGAGCTAAAGCAATGCAACTCGAAGCAGGAGGTAGGAGAATAAAAGTAAGAACGGGATATATATTCTCCAAGGTAAAGGCGCTTCTCAAGAATTACAAACTCTAGGCGGAGTCCCACACATATACGTAGACGATAACTTCTGGTGAAAATATATTTCAGTAACGAGGTTTCCTACAAAATACAGATTGTTATTGACGAACAAATGTGAATAATAATTGTTAATAAAATGTAACTATTTGATTGACGAACAAATGTGAATAAAATGTAACTATTTGATTACAACTAATTAAATGTTTATTGAAACTGATAAATAGGAATTTTAAAGGAAAGGTTCTGTTGTGAATCGACCAAGAAATATTTTAAGGTACTGATGGGAATTAATAAATGAAATATTTTAAATGGGTACTATTGTGAATCAAACATGAACTTACGATCTATTGTCGTATAGTACGGGAATAGTGGTTGGAATCGGAGTCTAAACTATTCAATTTCTGAAAAAAAATATTCATTTGGTAAAAAATTAATTCACTATTAGTTTGCAAAATGATTCACTGAATTTTAAGCGTAAATTGTTTCTATTTTTTTACGAATTTAAATCTTATTGTTGCACGAGGATTTTGTTTACGTTTATGCAGAAACCTTGAACAGTATTTGGTTTGGAGAAGAAAGTGGACGGAGGTCTGACGGAGATGTAGTTTGTCAAAGACGACTTTTACAACAGGGTAGTTTATGGGATATGGTTCACAAAAATATATACCCAGACTTGTTTAAAACTAAATAAATCTATTTATCCATATTTGTTCCAATATATAACGAAAATTGTGAACGTGAAAAATTATAAAAAAAATAATAAAAAAAATGTGTCTGAGAAATTAAAATTTTAAGAATAAAAAAATAAGAAAGAAAATATCAACTGTAAATTATCTAAAATCAATAGAAATTAAGTATTGAATATTTCTTATATTATGAAGAGCCATGGCGAGAAAATCTGTTAAATCTATGGAGGATGGAGAACAGAGAAGAGATCCAAACCATCAGATGGTTAGCAGGGGTGAGTGAAGTGAACATACAATCCATTATCTAGAAGCTCACACTATTGATCGATGTGAAGCTCGGGGTGCCGATCCTGAGAATTATGTCGAACAGAGCGGCCATAATGGACAAAGTCATCAACATACTGCTATTGGAATCTGAAAACAAGGATACAGAAAACCAAGGAAAGGGAAATGACTATGAGGATGACACATACCCTGAATCAAAGAATAAGGATATTCTGAGTATGCCTCTGTTCACATCATTATATATTCTTTGATAGTCAGACACCTACAGGACCTCTGACACTCTCAACTGTTAACTAATGAGATTGTTGAAAACAAGGAGATATTGAATAGAAAGAGGGGGCGATAGGGTTTCCGTACACTTTGCTGTGACGTTTTTGGACTGCTGAAGAACTAGTTTTTGCGTAACAAGAATAATAAAGATTGTAAACAATAACACAAATGATTAACAAACATCTGGCATCTCTGGCGTATTTATAAAGGGGGGGGGGAGGGTGGATAACCTTGAATTTGATTAAAAATGTCGCTGTAATAAGGTCCTTTTCGTATAAAACTAAAATCCTTAACTTTTTCAATATTTTTTTAACAAGATAATACTACTTTCACAGTTTACTAACTCATGTTTGTTTACATTAGATCGGCTGTCTTTGTTATTGTTGTTACACAAAAACTAGTTCTTAAGCAGTCCAAAAACGTTACAGCAAAGTGTACGGAAACCCTATGGCCCCCTCCTTCTATTTAATATCTCCTTGGTTGAAAACATCATAATCTTGGAATGGTTCGACATCAAGTTCAGCATGAAAAACAAGATAAAAATGTTGAACAGTTAAATTAAAAAATATTTTTAAGATTGATTAAGATTAAAGTCAACGTACAAATTCCGATTTTTTGAGCCCAATCTTAGGCTTGTAACAAATAACTTACTCCTAAATGTCTTTCTAAGATAGTATACTCAAAGCTCTCAAACTTTGTCTTCTCCATGACACGACAGCATTTAAATTTTTTTTAAAAATAGGCATTTGGGAAATTTCCCAGATACCCAGGCATTTGGAAAATTTCCTAGATACCCAGGCATTTGGGAAATTCCCCAATTGCCTGGGTATCTTGGAAATTTCTGCAGTCATTTGAGAAATTTCCAAAATCTTGAAAATATACCACCCTCAAATATCTGTAAGCATTTGGGAAATTTCAAATTGTTATTTTCTAATGTTTTTTCTAAACATTTGTTTTTCTTCCCCAACAAAAACCAAAGGAAGGTGTTTTTCCTATTTTAAAACTTTTAATAAACGCAAACTTTAACATTTAATACAATTTTGAAATGTTGGAAGTTTTACTCGAAGTTTTAAAAAACGATTAACAACCCTAGTTCCAATATGTTTACAACAAACCGATGATGTAGTTGACAAAGAAAAGATTGTGTTTTAATCTATTTATAAATTTGGCTTGTCTCTTTGTCTGTCAGTTTGTTTGTATCCAATAAACGTCAAAACGGCCGAACCGATCGGGCCCAAATTTTTTGCGGGACATCATGTTACCACAGGGAAGGTTTATGACTGATAAAAATTGAAAAAAATGTGTTTTAAAGGTTTTTAATTTTGCAAGAAAATTAAAATTCTTAAATCCGCGAATTTTTTTTTAAAAATCCGCAAAATGTTTTTCTTCTTTGTTTTAAAATGTAAACAAAAAGAACATGTTCACAATTTAAATAGAAGATGGGCGCGAAGCGCCATAAAAGCCTAGAAAGAAGGGCGCGAAGCGCCTTGAATTTCTAGTTTTGATAAATATTATTGTATATTCACGATGAGCAGTTCTAAAGTTCCAGGATCAAGCTGATTCAAAAGTTCATGTGTTTGACTCAGGAAAACCTGGACTTTTAATCACAATTTGACATTTTGAACCTCTTTTCGCCGTTTTTTTTTCGGCTTTTTAATTAAGAAATACTACTCCGTTGGTTTAAAAATTAAAATGTATGTGATTAAACCCAAATTAAAAAAATCAAAACACTGCTCGTCCTGGTTAGTCCAGGGTGAGATAGCACTGCTTGTTACTTCAAAATGCAAATGCAAATCCATCTGACAGACTCTGAGTAATTACTTCAAAAACAGATAAGTGAAAATAGGTTCTAAACTAATTAAATGTTTATTTCACGCTAAAATAAATTTCATCTATATATATAAAGTTGTGTGTCCGTGTGTTTGTTTGTCCGATCATAACTCAGTAATTCTTAGACCGATTTGCCTCAAATTTTGATCTGGGAACTCGGGAGGCCCACGGAAAATTTCTTTTCTTGGTTTTGAAATTATTACTTTAGTGTGTCGACTTTAACAGCGAAAATTTAGTTTCCCGACAAAATCGTTCAAGTGCGGGTAAACGGCGGGAGTAACGTTGGCAGCGCAGCGATAAGAATTAAAACAATTGATTTTTTTGTATGCAACCCTATAAACTAGAAAAGCTATTAAATCAGTGTACAAAGAATTTCGTATAAATTTTACCTAAAGGAATTGAGTCTTCGCCACAAACTCTGATTTTCTAATCTCTATATCTTTGCAGCAACCTGCAATGTCGTAGACCTTAGATATTTCAAAATATAAATTCTAATAGATAAAATAATCTAGGTTTGAAATATCAAAGGTTTTATTTTAGTTTGTGGCAAAGACTCAATTCCTTTGCGACTATTTGTATGGTTTACCCTATCCGTGTGGTGTACATTTTTTCTTGGAATTTCGAAAATTCATCAGAACTAGACAATTTTGAATGAAGATATAAGCGACAAAGACTTAACACAATATCCATGACGGAAACGTATGAATTAAACAGCTTACTAGTTTGATAGAAAAATAAAATTCCAATCTGGACAATTATTGATGAAATCATCGAGACTTTGTATGGGGTAATGTATTTTTCGACCTACGCAAATCCGCTATACTCCACTTCTGACCTACGCCAAATTCACTGTACTTCACATCCGACCTACTAGCACGTGGTTTTACAGCTGCTATATGGACTATGTGGCCACAGCGCCCGGCCCCCTAGCCTGTCCTAACCGCGGTGCTCGGCCCTGTAGGTCGGAAAGTTAGTAGGTCGGAAGTTCAGAAGGGGGGATGTTGCGTATAGACAATGTAATATTACCTTTAAATGGTGCTTCTTGTGTTCTAAAAATGTGTTCTTTAATCTAAAATCGCGAATGCAAGTTTTTATTGAGAGAGTTAGCTAGGAAGGGGATGGGATTATTGCGACCCCCCCCCTCATCGGGCGAGGTTCCATTTTGGCAACAGCTTTCGTCTGTTTAGTAATTTTAACTTTTTCCTGATTATATACAGGGTGTCCCAAAAAACATGGGAATTCAGTGACGAATTGGATATCGTCTTTGTTAAGAATTAGCATTGTAATACCTGATTTCAAAAGCCATAATATTATTATGTCTGTTAGAGTTTATTTTATGAAAAGGGTAAAATACTGTAAAGAACTGCCTATAATGTCTCCGCAAGATGAACAGTGAAGACGGACAAGTTTACTCTGTTTGTATACGGCAATTTTCTTGTTTTACTAAGTACAATCGTCACTAAATTCCCATGTTTATTGGGACACCTAAAAATCGGATTCGGCCGTCTACAAATACATGCTTGGTGTAGAATGTGGATAGAAAATCTACCAAAGATCTAATACGCTGTGTTTGTCCTATGACTAACAAATATAAGGATTGTGAATTTGTGACTAAGTTTAAACTCAAGGGAGTTCTAAACCCATGATTATGTAAAGACGACTTTTGTTTCGTCTTTGATACAAGCGGTAGTTTTTCACGAAAACAAAAAAGGGGTTTTCAGTTTAAAAAAAATACTAAAGCACACTTTTTCCTTTATGAAGGTATGAAAAAATGGCCAGATTTTAATTTATAAAAATTAATCAAAATTGTACCATAAATATTTAGGATCTCCGTTAAATAAAAAAAAAAATCCAGTCATGTAAAACCTTGCCTTCGCACGCGGGGCAATTTTTAATGAGTCCACATCAAAATTAATTCTGTATGTATGGAACAGTTATGCCAAATTAGCACTAAAAGGGGGCACTTCGCACCCTATCAGCATAATATATTTATAGATAAAAATTTAAATAACAAAATGAAAAAAAGATATTTTTTGGCATATGAAAAAAATCCGTGAAACCAATATTTTTGTGACAAATAACTTTTTCTTCATAATTCAAAATGATAATGTTAATTCTAATTTTGTTAAGTTAGACAAGGCTAATCTCATTTTTTACTCCTTTTATTCAGGTATCTGACAGTCCATATCTAAATAGCTTCTTTTAAATATAACGGGTTGACAAACACACTCCGCTTTCTGTGGGTTCCCTTTATAAGGGAGACATGGAGTCTTCATTCTTCAGTTCAGCTCAGCCTTTTCTTCTAGAGACTTGGGAAAGAGAATAAACCATCTGGGAATCCTATTCTTTATTTCTTTAATTAATATTCTTTAATTAAGTTTCTTGATCAGAAATTGGCAATAACTATGCTTTTAGGGCGCCCATCTTCTAATTCAATTGTGAATGTGAACATGTTCTTATTGTAAACATTGAAAAACAAAGAAGAGGAAAATTTTGAGGATTTTATAGAAGAATTCGCGGATTTTAAAGAATTAAATTTTTTACAAAAATAAAAAACTTTAAACATAAATTTTTTAAATGTTGATTATTCATAAACCGACCCTGGTGTCACGTGATGTCCCACAAAAAATTTGGGCCCGATCGGTTTAGCTGTTTTGACGTTTATTGAATACAAACAGACAGACAATCCAAATTTATATATAGATAAATAGAAGATGAATCCGACAATTAGTTTTAGTTCTGATCTGTATGTCTTCAGCAATAGAAGCTCAACCATCTGATATCTTCAGGAGGCATTCAATGCCATCATTATCTAGTTCTTCTGATCGCCAGGGAAGAAACTTTAAGGATATATTAGGACTGAAGAAAACTGTAACAAAAACCAACTCTGAAACTTCATGTCAGAATCACCCAGAGAAGTTTGTGCAATATCCAACTGTGTATTTGTCAAGAGTGAGAAGACCTGACGAGAGGAAACAAGAAGTCTTGTTCAGAATATTCCAAGCAAGGATTGTGACCTGGCCACAGTTGGGTTTCTCAACTAAATGTCGAGACAGTTCTATAGTTCCACGTTTAGTTGAGAAACCCAACTGTGTCCAAGTTCCAAAGGAGATCTGTTTTGAAGTTAAGACTAATCCAAGGAAGGTATCAAAGGAATGGTGTTACCGCCCTCAGGACTTCAGAGATAGATATACCAAGGAAGCATTAGATCTTGTTCTGAATAAGCTCAACGAGGAGATGAAGATGTTGGGCATTACAATCCTGAATCAAATTCTCTGATATCATAAATCATTTATCCACACATTATTTGTTTAATTATAATATGATGATTAATTCAAACATATACTAATAAAAAATACTGAATTGTGTTCTGTATTATACTGGATATAAATGGTAATTAAAATTCCTTGATGTTAGCTTTATTAGAAGTATTTAATTAGAGTCACATTACTCTCACAGTTGCACTTTAAATCATCGTTAGCGTTTACATCAGTACAATGAAAACGACTTTTCTTCCGTTCTTTTGTTCTTCTGTTCTCCTGTTCTTTTGTTCCTTTGTTTCATAACAAGCTTTTTTCAAATTACAAGTTTACAAGCAAACATAAAGAAGCTGTTAGTTGACAGTTTATGTTTATGTTTATCCTTGCTGTTTGAAAGCTAGGTAGAATTCAAAATTAAAAATCGAAAGTCGTCCTGATTGTATTGATATATAAGACTACCACTGCTTAAATTAAATTATAGCATTAATATCTTCTACATCTATCTTTCTAGAAATATAATTCTATTTATTGAGCTCTCAAGATATGTTTCCAACATTTATCTTTCTAATTCATGTTCTTCTAAACATATATCATACATCTTTGTACATTAATTCCTAGATCTATCTTTCTAATTCATGTTCTTTTACACATTTATCATACATCTCTCTTTGTACATTCATTTCCTAGATTTATCTTTCTAATTCATGTTCTTCTAAACATATATCATACATCTCTCTCTGTACATTCATTTCTTAGATCTATCTTTCTAATTCATTTTCAGCATTGATAAAACCATAATAATCATTTTTTTGCTGATTTACAATTTTGTTTGTGGATTTTAAAAATTTTGCGCAAATCCAAAATTTGTTAAAGAACTTTTTGTATGAGCATCCATAAACATTCTCTGGGGTCAAGTGAGGTCCCACAAAAATTTGACCGGATCGGCTTTTCCGTTTTGACGATTATTGGATTTAAACAGACAAAAAACCAGACAGACAGATTACATCTTTTTCTATATCTATCCATCGATCTATTTATCTATCCATCTATCTATCTATCTATATATCTATCTATCTATCTATCTATCTATCTATCTATCTATCTAATTACATCTATTTCTTGTATCTATCTATCTAATTACATCTATTTCTTGTATCTATCTATCTAATTACATCTATTTCTTGTATCTATCTATCTAAGTCCAGAAGACCAGTTTTTCTGTCTCTGCTGGGTTAATTATACCTGGCAACTTGACAATGTCCTAGTTATATAGTTTGACAAATAGATGGATAGATAGATAGATGGATAGATAGATGAAAAGGTTCTTTTGAACATACTGTTCATTATCTGTGGACCATTCCGCAGAAGTGGACTAAACATTGCACTGTGCGCTGTACATTGTACAGTATATTGTACTGTACACGGTGTTTTACAGTGTATAGTGTACAGTTTACACGGTACTGCACAGTGTGCTTTACACGGTACTGTACAATGTACTTTACACGGTACTGTATAGTGTACTTTACACGGTACTGTACAGTGTACTTTAAACGGTACTGCACAGTGTGCTTTAAACGGTACTGTACAGTGTACTTTACACGGTACTGTACACGGTTCTGTATAGTGTACTTTACACGGTACTGCACAGTGTACTTTACATGGTACTGCACAGTGTACTTTACACCGTACTGCACATTGTACTTTACAAGGTACTGCACTGTGTACTTAACACAGTACTGTACAGTGTACTTTACACGGCACTGCACAGTGTACTGTACACGGTTCTTTACACTGTACTGTACACGGTTCTGTACAGTGTACTGTACACGGTTCGTAAAGTGTATTGTACACGGTACTGTACAGTGTACTTTACACGGTTCTGTACACTGTAAACGGTTAATTGTCATGTAGAGAAACTGTTTACATAGTATACTATATTTAGCTTACTCCGGTTTATTTCAACTGGGCCGAATTTTTACCATCTATAGAGCAAGCTTTGCAGTATAATGATAGACTGCGTACGCCAAATTAATGATCCCCTTCCAGAGAAATTTATGTCAGCTGTTCCAAAACTGTAACCACCAAAAATGTTTTTGCTAAAAAGTCTTAAATTTTCGCACTATAAAAGTCATGTGGAAAAAAGTCCTTTAATTGAAAAGTCTCCGGAAATAAAATCCAACCAGTTGGAGACTTTATTTTCTAGGACTTTTATCTGGTCCCAATATGATTTTATACAAAAACGTCCTCGGAAAACAGTCCTCTAACAAGTGAAAATGCATGGCTATATATGCATATATTTATCACATCAAGTGAAGTTAGCATTTCCCTTTGCGTTTTATTTAAGGAATATGAAACTAGCACTTCTACATGCAATCTACATAGTACCCTTGTACATCCCTATTATATACACAACCTTTCTTAGGACTTTTTTTCTGCAGACTTAAATTACAGAGTTTGAATTTCCAAAGATTTAGGGACTTTTTTCTAGGTTTTTCTTTTTCACGGACATATTTTCTTATTTCCTGAGACTTGAGAAAAAAGTACCAGGAAGATAAAACATAGGACTTTATTTACAGTGACATTTTTCCCAAGGATTTTTTCCAAAGTTTTTTTTCCGGGTTTGTGAGACGCAGAAACTTTTTTCCTCGGGACTTTCTTACATAGATTCGTTACACACTGCTCTGTTTTATATTGTACTGAGCACTCTGTAATGTAGATTGTACAGTACTGCACCCAATAAATGACTTTAAAATATCAAAATGATCTCACTTTAGAGAGTTGCTTTCTTCATCGAATCAGAAGCGAGATATAATACATCCTAAAAAATTGAGGAAACATGGTAGCCGATCAGATTGATATAAAAATCGTCAAGTGTATCCAGTGTTCAATAGATCTAACACAACTATTAGTTGGTTTATTGTAATATTCCAGAAGACAATGAAAACAGTTGTAAATATACCGGCTATGCTGATGTACGGAACAAGCTGTGTAATATTTATCAGGAAATGATTTGAATATATTTTTTTGTTCGCGCCAATTTACCAACAGTATATTCGTCTTTAACCCTTTGACTAATCATAGAGACCAAATACCGCCAAATTGGCGTAAAACGGAAGTGTACGCTAGCTTACAACATGAACTCAACACAGCTGATGTCACATGTATATCTCTAAAATACAGAATATGTTCAAACCGGTTTTTAAAAAATTATAATGCAAACATCTATTTACTGAGACATGACATTCTACTCTGCAGTGTTGTTGGTGTACTGTTGACCTGTAAGCTGGCTGGAATACTGGATGCAGATCCAGCATCTAGGATAACCCCTGCCAGGTTAGAACTTAGAGAGTACATTGTTGACAAGTGTACACTGTACAGTGAATCAAATCTTACAAAGCGTGTATTATGTATAGCAGCCATTTTGTACTTCGGCCGTAGTCCCATCAAAATAATCAAAATAGATCAAAGCTGATAAGCTACGGGTGAAAAATAATTGCTTTGATTAAATTCTTTTCAATAACTCTTCAATAGAAAAGTTATGATTAAAAACATCCATAATTTCATTGTTCCGTGCAATTTACTTTAGTTTGACTTGTTTTTAACTCGAATTTGCCTTCTTGGATTTTAAAGGATAAAATTTAAATCATTTGATAAATTTTGTTGAAAAATATCGTGCAATTTTATTCAATTTTTGTAATTCATTTATTGCTTTATCTTTGTCAAAAATGATTCGAATCATCAAAGTATTCGATTTATTTGTTTTGATATTTATCTGTATAGTTGTTCATATATTATTCAGGACTTTCGTGATATAACAAGAACCTTTGTTTATAATTAGAATATATCTTAACAATAAAACAAGACATTCGTATATGTTCCCTATAGCATGCCAAACAGTAGGACCGAATGGCTGAATTTTTTTTAGGGAACCCATGTGTACCCTGGGTTATTATAGGCTAAAAAAGTTCTAAAATTTATATTTCTCAAAATTCGATTTCTTTTTTAAAAATCTAATTTTTTTAAATCTAATTTTTTTCTTCATTTTTTTCATTCTTTTCATTCCACGGGCAACTCCAGTCACTTCATCTAGTTGTATACATATAAATGCTGATTAAAGAAACAATATCTCTTATACCCGTTGGATCATTTTGGCTTCCTGCAGGATCCTGATCCGCAAAAACATGCGGATCTGCGGATCATGATCCAAGGGGCAAAAAAAACAACCAAAATCTGCTATAAAACTTTTGGGTCTTGAATCAGAAATCTTAACTTTTAAAAAATGGGAGATTTTAAGTTTTTTTTTACCTCTGAATGGCTTTTTTGAGTTTTGGCATTTAAATAAGCGAAACAAAAGAAGAAACTTAATTTGAAAACTCTTTATTAGATAAAAAATTAATTAATCTTAATGAAATATTCATAACCTGGATTTGGATCCAAATTTACTAACTTACTTACTTAAATTTAAATGAAATGGATCTCAGTCCTAAACTTTATTTATCTATTTTTAAAGAAATATTATGCTTTTATACGTTAATAATTTTTATATAAAAATAATTTTTATATAAAAAGACAAAATGTAATAAAAGTAATTAATAAAGTTTACGAAAGGTGGAGTTGGTATCGACTTTCTTCAAACTAAGAATGGAAACTCAACTAAAATTATTGTAGAATTGTTAAATACGAAAGGAACCCCCCAAAAAGGGGGGATCAATATTCTAGTAGGCATCAAGTCACGAACCAATAAAAGAACAAAATAGTTGAACATTTATATTGAAAGTGAAACAAATACTAAACTAAACTCAACTAAACTAAAGGTTTTCCTCTTTTTAGCTGGATACCTCCTTTGGCTAGATACCTCCTTTGGCTAGATATCTTCTTTATTTATCCCCTCTGGTAACATATCCCCTCCAGTAACATATCTCCTCCGGAAATATATCTCCTGCAGCAACATGTTGTTTTCCCACAGGTCCGATCCAACCAAGCAGTTTCCATTCCTTTGGACTTACTGCTTCTTAGGTTGTCCATCCTTCCACTGTGGGGAGTTGGCAAAAGTCTTCATTCTCTCCTTGTGAGAGCTGGTGCACAACTAAACTTATTCTTTATTGGGTCTCCTTTTATATCCTGTGATCCTGTCTTATAATCACATCCATATCGTGTTTGGAAAGCTAGAGTATCTAGATAAGGCGGAGGAGGGGGGTCTACCCAACTTCTTAGGGTGAGGTAGGGGGTGGAGGTTACATTATATTTCATAAAAGTACTGAAAAAGGAATAGACTCTTTGCTGCTACAAACTCTGATTTTCTAACTTCTATATCTTTCTAACCGAATGACGTAGACCTTAGATATTTCAAACTATGAATTCTATTAGATTAATCAATCTAAGTTTGAATTATCAAAGATTTACACCATCAGCCTGCAATGATATAGGAATTAGAAAATTTGAGTTTGTTACAAATATTCAATTCCTTTCAGTAAATCATCTTTTTCATGATTTAGCCAAAGCAAAATGTGTTTTTTTGTTTTTAAAAGGATGTAATTCCTTAAAAATAAATGATGTTTTCTGGAATTTTTACCTCTGCTTTTAAATAGCCATTTTGAACATTTTTTGCAAGTAAATCAACATCAGTCTTTGGATGTTAAAAGTTTATCATTAGACTTATATTTCAAATCTTTTTAAACATAGAGCATACTTTACTTTATTAATTTCCAAATCATCTATAATAATAGGTTATTAAAAATACAAATAAAAGCTTATTTTTGTTGTTATCCAGTAAATTTTCTTTATAAACCACCTATAATTGATTCGCAAGCGAAAAAAATTCTACATTAAAATTGTTGACGATAAATACCTGAATGAATTATTAATGACCAGCTTTCCTTTTTGATGCGACTAACTTACTTTGCTCCTATTGATTAGTTGAAGAATAGTAAGGGGGGGGGGATTATATTCTCTCCCCAACCGAATTCCCCTTGTCTAAAACTAAAGTACCCCCCCCCCTCGATAAACTTTTACAACTAGCATAGCGTGGAGCAATGTCATATGAATCATGTAAAAAATTTCGAAAAAAGGTAAAAAATAAATTTTTTGTTTTTGATAAATTTTAATATGTGACACATGATATTACATACATTTTAAGAGCTTTTCACACATGTATTTTTTAAATTTGAAGCTTAGAAAAAGTGATTTTTTCACCGTTTTTTATACCCGCCCCTCAGCACATTTTTTTTGGCAAAAAATTCTTTAAATTACTTTTCCATAAGAGTAAACCTCCCCTCCCCAGCCTGTTTAAGAGTACGGCATTTACTACAAAGATATAGATTTTATTATTAAGGTGGTTTCGGAAGAAAAAGGTTAAAGTTTTTGATTGCTTCTACACCTAGCAACATCAGGTATACTGCACCTAGCAACATCAGGTATTCTACACCTTGCAACATCAGGTATTCTACACCTAGCAACATCAGGTCTAGCATTCATATTTGCAACATGTAATATTCTAGCATTCATATTTGCAACATGTAATATTTCTAGCATTCATATTTGCAACATGTAATATTCTAGCATTCATATTTGCAACATTAACTCTTGTTTTTATTATAAGGAGACAGCAGTAGAAGAAGAGTATGAAGATGTATTTTCTATTGATATAGATGATGTTTTAAACCAGGAGCAAGAACTTATTTCAAGCACAGAAACTCTTAAAATATTATTAGAATAGAGAGTTAGATATTGTGATTGGTGATCGGCTCGTTCATCTTTATTTCATGCCGTTCGTTCATCGTTCGTTCGTTTGTATTTTTTTCAATCGTTAACAAATTTATTCCGTTTGTTCTCTAAAATTATGGTTCATTTACAATTTATTTCATTCATTTTCTCACTGAACGATCGTTTAGTAAAATTGTTCAGTAATATCGTTCGTTCGATAAAATCGTTTTTTTTAAAAGCTTGATTGAAAAAAAAATCGTTCTTTTAGTAAAAGAAACTGTTTCCAAAATCTTTTGGAAAATTATTCCTTTCAGTAAGAAAAACGATAACCTTTTTTAAGTTCGTTCGAAAAATTTTTAAAAGTTTTGTTTTAAATAAGTCCATTTCAAATAAATTTTGATCAGTAGATTAATCGTATGTATCATTTTTATGGCAGAAAACTATGCATTTACAATGTACAAAATGTTAGTAAATAACTTTTGTTTCACTTTCTGAAGGTGAAGCACATTTTTGCGTTTTTGTAAATTTAAATATCCACAAATTCTTCTGCTATTCTGATATTCTCTTTAAATTTTTAAATTTTTGAAAATATCACCCTGAAAATTTTTTATTTTAAAACAAAGAAAATTTTACAAGTTGTAAAACTTCTGAACTTCCATGTAAATGAAAACAAATTATTGTTATTTAATTTTTCTTTGGCTGCTTTTTAAAGATCTTCCTGTACATCAGGGACCTCAGCTAGGCCTAGTGACTTAACAAATAATTGCAATGCAAAGATGTCCAGACCTGATGAAGGGAATCTTGAAATAACGTTCACTGTTCGTTTAAAAGGTCTAAAATCCAAATATTTCAAGCTGGCAAAAAGATACAATATCTAATGTTTGGTTAAATATTACTATAAGTTATAGTTTTTCATGTAGTTTATGCACTTATTTATAACGCAGGGTTGAAAATATATAAAGATCATTTCCTTAAATGACTTATAAGATATATATATCTAAAAGATATATATAACTATAAAGCAATAATCAGAACAGCTTCTCAGTTTTCATATTTATTAATACAAATTGTTTCAGATCTCTCGATCCTCATCAGTCAATATTGTTTTCTGTTTTCTGTTTTCTGTTTTCTGTTTTCTGTTTTCTGCTTTCTGCTTTCTGTTTTCTGTTTTCTGTTTTCTGTATTTTTAATTCTGTATTCTGCTTTCTGTTTTCTGTATTCTCCATTCTGTATTCTGTATTCTGTGTTTTGCTAAAACTGTATTATCAGAACGAATCTGAATCTGTTGTTTAAAAAGTTTCTTGTTAAGCTCTACAGAAAAGTTTAGGCAAGGATTTGACGTCACTGGAAACAATTTTACGACACAATTTAACCATGACGAAACATATCAAACTTTGACAAAACAAACCATATTATGACAAAACAAACCATATTATGACAAAACAAACCATATTATGGCAAAACAAACCAAATTATGAGAAAACAAACCAAATTATGGCAAAACAAACCAAATTATGAAAAAACAAACCATATTATGATAAAACAAACCAAATTATGGCAAAACAAACCATATTATGACAAAACAAACCAAATTATGACAAAACAAACCAAATTATGGCAAAACAAACCAAATTATGATAAAACAAACCAAAGTATGGCAAAACAAACAAAATTATGGCAAAATAAACCATATTATGATAAAACAAACCAAATTATGGCAAAACAAACCATAATATGATAAAACAAACCAAATTATGAGAAAACAAACCATATTATGACAAAAACAACCAAATTATAACAAAACAAACCAAATTATGGCAAAACAAACCATATTATGACAAAAACAACCAAATTATAACAAAACAAACCAAATTATGGCAAAACAAACCATATTATGACAAAAACAACCAAATTATAACAAAACAAACCAAATTATGGCAAAACAAACCATATTATGACAAAAACAACCAAATTATAACAAAACAAACCAAATTATGGCAAAACAAACCATATTATGACAAAAACAACCAAATTATAACAAAACAAACCAAATTATGGCAAAACAAACCAAATTATGACAAAAAAAACAATATTATGATAAAACAAACCAAAATAAGGCAAAACAAACCAAATTATAACAAAACAAACCAAATTATGACAAAACAAACCAAATTATGACAAAACAAACCATATTATGACAAAACAAACCAAATTATGACAAAACAAACCAAATTATGACAAAACAAACCAAATTATGACAAAACAAACCAAATTATGACAAAACAAACCAAATTATGACAAAACAAACCAAATTATGACAAAACAAACCAAATTATGACAAAACAAACCAAATTATGACAAAACAAACCAAATTATGACAAAACAAACCAAATTATGACAAAACAAACCAAATTATGACAAAACAAACCAAATTATGGCAAAACAAACCAAATTATGGCAAACCAAACCAAATTATGACAAAACAAACCATATTTTGACAAAACAAACCAAATTATGACAAAAAATCAATCTATAATAAAACAAACCAAATTGTAAAAATTACAAACTAATAAACCAAATAAATTAAAAACACAAATTGTGACAAACAAACCAAGTTATTCTCAAAACAAACCAAATTGTGACAAAGCAATCCAAATTGTGACAAAGCAAAACTACACATAATCTGACAAACAACAATCAAAAATTATTTTGAAAAAAGTCCCAGAAATCTCAAACCCAGTACAGTGTACAGTGTCTATACAGAGTACAGTGTACAGTGAACACGTGTAAACTGTACAGAATACACGTGTAAGCTGTACAGAATACACGTGTAAACTGTACAGAATACACGTGTAAGCTGTACAGAATACACGTGTAAACTGTACTGAATACACATTTAAACTGTACATAATACACGTGTAAACTGTACAGAATACACGTGTAAACTGTACAGAATACACGTGTAAGCTGTACAGAATACACGTGTAAACTGTACAGAATACCCGTGCAAACTGTACAGAATACACGTGCAAACTGTACAGAATACACGTGTTGGTGAGTTAGAGTGGATTCCAATCTATAGAAATCAATTTTGTTTTCCAGGAAACTTAAAGGAAAGTTATACCATGCAACCAATCCATCCAATCCATCCAATTCAACTAACCAATCCAATCCATCCAATTCATCCAATCCATCCAATCCATCATATCCAACCCAACCAATCCATCCAATCCAACCAATCCATCCAATTCATCCAATCCATCATATCCAAACCAACCAATCCATCCAATCCAACCAATCCATCCAATCCATCCAATCCATCCGAATAAATCTATAATGTACAATTTATACAGGAAGCCCTAAACCGGAAGGAATTTGATCTGACAAACACGGGACAAATTATTATATTTCTAAAATATAAAATCATAGTTTTTATCATACTATAAAACAATATAACAATAATTAAGCTTATTAATTAATTATATTATAAAATAATCTGGCCAAGATTTCTAATACTTCATATCCGAAGGGGAGCCTCCTCCAGTGCGCCCTACATCTGCACCAAGATCACAACCATGGCGGGGGGAGACGGCAAGGACAAGAAGGTTGAACAGACTGAATATAAGTTTGCAACGAAACCCGTGGAGAAGACAGGATGGGAGGGGTTCACCACGTTTCTCTGGAATTCAGAGACCAGCGAGTTCTTGGGCAGAACCGGAATGAGCTGGCGTAAGTTTTTTAATCCCTCTCAACCCCCCCTCTCCCCTCCTCTCTTTTATAGTGTCAGCTCTTAAAACCTTAAAATATGTGATTTGTAAAATTAATTTTATATATTTAAAGTGATAAATTTATTAAATTCTTCTAAAAAAAAGTTTTTAATGTTTCCAGGGAATAGAGCTGAAAATCAATACTCTAAAGTACAAGATATCAGTTCGGATTATTCCTTTCAGGGTTGGTTTCAGGGGGACAGGGGGGGAGGGCGCCTCACCTGAGCCACCCTTGAATATTATCAATATTTTTGACCGCAATATTAATAAATACAAATTGTGACGGCTTTAGGCCACTTTTAGATTTCTAAAGATTTGGAAAAGCCTGAAATTTCAAAAAAATACTTCCCAAAAAATTACAATAAAGTGACTGTTAACTGAATTTCCAAAATGGCATCCACTTCTATTTCTATTTTTATACACCAAAAACAGTTTTAACAGTTCTGGATAGTGTCACACTGTGAGTTGTGACTATCTCAAAAATATTTTTAACAAATCGTAGAAAATAATTTTTTTTTCTAGTTAAGATTGGTGTCTTCTATATTATATACTACGCCTTCCTCGCCGGGTTTTTCATGGGAATGCTCTGGATCTTTTATCAGACTTTAGATATGAAGGAACCAAGATGGTTAAATTCAAACGGAATCATTGGATCAAATCCAGGTTAGTAAACCTCTTTCAGACGCATAATGGGAACTATAAAACTGTGAAATAGGAAGACGACATTTAAGCAGTCTATCTGTAGATTGTATTTGTATTGTTATAAAGGAAATCAACCTATAAAACTGCACAATGGCTACGTTTTATGTTCATTAAACTAATTATAACTAATCTTCTTTTTCCCTATAATTTTTATCCAGCCCTTTTTTATGTTTTCCCAAAGCCATGTATTGACTGTCTGTTAAACCTTAATTATCTAGGGGTCGGGTTCAGGCCCATGCCGCACACCAATGATATTGAATCTACCCTGGTCTGGTTCAGACACGGAGAAGATAATGGAAACTGGGAACCATGGGTCGAGAGATTAGAAAAATTTCTCAAGGTATAATATAGATTTTGGTTATTCTTGTTGTTACTTCTCTTGTTCTTCTTGTCATTACTTTTCTTGCTATTCTTGTCATTACTTTTCTTGTTCTTCTTGTCATTACTTCTCTTGTTCTTCTTTTCATTACTTCTCTTGTTCTTCTTGTCATTACTTCTCTTGTTCTTCTTGTCATTACTTTTTTTGTTATTCTTGTCATTTCTTCTACTGTTCTTCTTGTCATTACTTTTCTTTTTCTTCTTGTCATTACTTCTCTTGTTCTTCTTGTCATTTTTTATATTTCACAAGTTCAAATTAGTATTTATTAACTTTAATGTTCTTAAAAAATCTGTTACAATTAAGCTCAAAATCAGCTAAATATTTAAATGTAAAAAATTGTAGAATATTATTTACCTAACGATAAATTTCTAAAAAATAACAATGGTCAATAACATTTCTAATATCTGAATCAAGTTCTTTATTGACATTTCTGAAATCTGAATCAAGTTCTTTATTGACATTTCTAAAATCTGAATCAAGTTTTTTATTGATATTTTGAAATCTGAATCATGCAAGTTATTTATTGATATTTCTGAAATCTGAATCAAGTTCTTTATATAATTCTGAATCCTGAATCAAGTTCTTTATTGATATTTCTGAATCCTGAATCAAGTCCTTTATTGATATTTCTGAATCCTGAATCAAGTTCTTTATTGATATTTCTGAATCCTGAATCAAGTTCTTTATTGATATTTCTAAAATCTGAACAAAATTCTTTCTAATTATTTTATGAAAGCAAAAATTCATGATATTCAAGAAACTCCTGATCTAAGCTTTTAGCTAAACTTTTTTGCTCTCTCTCATACCCTACTCTCAAGTTTAATTATTTTGAAACTAGAATCAAAGAGAATAAATGCTAGACGGGGTTTGGGAAAGGTTGAAAGAGAAAATGAAAATAATATTCTGGAATCCATTTATATTAGGTACTCAAGGCCTCTGCTTAACTAATATCTTATGATATATGCTTAATGTATAAACATTTCATGATTAGGGTTGGATAGTACATGATAGTTATACTGAGAATGCAGCAGTATAGAGAAATAATTTGGAAAATATAGTCTCAAGACTAATCTGCCATTAAAACTGAAATAAAGTCCTGAGATGTGTTGGGACGTATTTTACTACGAGTTGAGTCCTAATATTAAACCAGTAAATCACTTTATCAAAACTCATCAAGTCGAGTCTAACTTTGAATGCTAGAGACTCAAGAATAAACTTTGAAATATTTTATCTGATTTAATTTGTTCTGAATTTTTAATTTTTTACTTTTTGTAAAATGGGTTTCAAACTGTGCCTTACTTGTTATTATTTAGGATTATAAGAACGACACAGTAACCAGCGACATGGTGGATAGAGTAGAGTGCGGAGAACTGGCTTCAAGGCCACCCGGAAATAACCAGATATGCAAGATTAACAGGAATAACACTCATTTTAGATTTTTGAATTATATCGTCTTCCAAATCTAATATTACCCAATCAATCATTTAAATACTTATGCATTTGATTGTAACAACTTTTCTAAGAAAACAGCCCTGAAATGATTTCAAAACCAATTTTAATAATAAATACCAATCATTGTATGAATCCATGCTCTAATACCAATACCAACCCTACTAAAGCTGAACACCCAAAAATAAAGCAAACTCAAATGAAAAATGCTTGATGGTTCATTCCAGTTCTCATTTACATCCATTACTTTCTAGAAAAAAAAAATTGTGCAATCTTATAAATCTATCAAACCATAGATAAAAAATCATTGTATCTTTTATGAAACTTACTTCATCGTGAATTTCATAATGAACTTGCTATAAAGTAATCATCGTGCTATAATATTAAATTAACTGTACATTATAGCACGTGTGCTAATAAGTTTTGATTGGTTCCCGGATTTTCTCCAAAAAATCTAGGCTATTACCAAAATATTTTTTTCAAATGAAATGAAAATAAAATTGAAATCAACCTTATATTTTGACTTTTGCTTTGTTTTAAAGCTTATTTTATCTAGAAACAGCCATTGAAATAAGACAAGTACACACACCTTTCATGAAATTAACTATAACAGTATTATTTTGGCACGACGTGCTATAAAGTTTTTGGACTTAAATTTTTTCTATATCTCAAAGGTTCTCTCTCGCCTTTTTGATTATATTTTGTCCCTCGCTAAAGCTCGGGACAAAATTCAATCTAAAAAGAATTTAACCTTCTCGATAAAGAGAAAATTTCTGTCCAAAAACATTATAACACTGCGAACCAAAATAACACTTTTATAAATAGCTATTGAATATTTCCAATCTGACCTCAATTTTTCAAATTTATTTCTCAATTTTTCAGTTATTTTCAATTTATTTTCTTCTATACCTAAGCTTTCAATTTTTTTGCTCACTTTTGTCACAATTAGCTTTTACTTCAGTGGAATAATCAAGTTTGGGGTAACTTATTCTAATTTAAACTGCTCTGGAATAGTTTAATCACGGGAGGTTGCAATATTTTAGACGAGGCGGGAGGGGGGGGGGGACATGCATCATCAGACATGCAATTGCAATGGCTGTCCTTTTAGTCATCTTTTTTTCTGAATGTTCTTTTTTTTAATCCTTTTCTGAGTGTTTATCCTTCTAGAGAAGAACTGTTCCAAGGTGACTGTACAGCTGAAAACCATTATGGATATAAGAATGGTCAGCCTTGTATTCTCATTAAACTAAACAAGATATATGGCTGGGTGCCAGAGATCTATAACGTCAGGTAAGAAGCAGACCCATACCGTTATGTTTGTTTGTCTGTATTGTGTCTGTGTCAGTGTACTTAGATGTACAAATGTTGAGACTTTTATGTAGACATAAAACGCATTGAAACTTATTCTTTCGATGATGTAATATATGATTTGACAAAAATATTAATTATAATCAATTAATATTGAACTTAAAAATGGAAGGAAACAGGCTGGACAACATGTGGACACTAGTTGTCATAAGTCGGGTCAGGGCCATTTCCATAACTTTTATTCTTTACATAGGGTGTGTTGACTAACTCTGGTTTTTATACTATACAGGGTTACCCACAAAGGATGAGACTTCAGAGACTACTATTAGATTACTATATCTCAAGTAGAATACATAGGTTAACCTTGGGATCGTAGCATTTTAAGAGTTTCCGGTCGTCTTTGCAGTCTCATCCTTTTTGGGTAACCCTGTATATGAACATTATAAATATATTTAATCCCTCTTAAACATTTTCCTTAAGTCTTTACAGGAGATTAATCTGATAGAGATTAGAGATTATAAGTAGAGTTTAATGAATCTTAATAGAGGTCAATTGTATTGTACAGTATACCATGTACTAGAAGGTCATTTGTATTGTACACTTTAGTATGTACTAGAAGGTTAATTTTTTTGTATACAATAGTATGTACTCGGAGGTTAATAGTATTGTACACTATAGTATGTACTAGAAGGTCAATTGTAATGTACACTTTAGTATGTACTAGGAGGTCAATTGTATTGTACACTATAGTATATACCAGGAGGTCAATTGTATTGAACACTATAGTATGTACTAGGAGGTCAATTGTATTGTACACTATAGTATGTACCAGGAGGTTAATTGTATTGTACACTATAGTATGTACTAGGAGGTCAATTGTATTGAACACTATAGTATGCACCAGGAGGTTAATTGTATTGTGCACCATAGTTTGTACTAGGAGGTCAATTGTATTGTACATTATAGTATGTACTAGGAGGTCAATTGTCTTGTACACTATAGTATATACCAGGAGGTCAATTGTATTGAACACTATAGTATGTACTAGGAGGTCAATTGTATTGTACACTATAGTTTGCACTAGGAGTTCAATTGTATTGTACAGTTGTAATGTAGTTTCAAAGCTTTGTTCTTCAAACAATCTGTGTTAAAAGTTTAATTTGCTCTTTTAAATTAAAAGTTTTTGATTTATTTTACAATTCGAAGTTTTACTGTGACGTCAGAAAAGAAAACTTAATTTGACAAAATATATTGTATTTTTTTCCGGAGAGCAAAAAATAGTATTTTTGAGTACAATTTGTGTACATAATACATGTAAAACAAGGAGATACTTCTCTAAAATTCTTTGTAGATAATAAGATGTCTTGTGTCAACCGGTCTTATTGTTTAGTTGTCAAGTTGTCTAGTTTTCTACTTGTCTATGTTGTCTAGTTGTCTACTTGTCTAGTTGTCTAGTTGTCTAGTTTTCAAGTTGTCTAGTTGTCTGGTAGTCTAGTTGTCTAGTTGTCAACTTGTCAAGTGTCTAGTTGTCTATTTGTATAAGCGTTAAACATTTTTTATTTTAACTTCATCAATTATAAAACCATATTTCTATCCCCTGAAATCTATATATAAATTTGACTTGTCTGTTTGTTTGTTTGTATCCAATAAACGTCAAAACGGCTGAACCAATCGGCCCAAATTTTTTGTGGGACATCTAGGGACCCCAGGGAAGGTTTATGAATGATCAAAATTTTAAATATTTGTCTCCATCAAAATTCGATCTTCATTAAATTTTTTAAAATTTTGAAAATCCACGAAATTTTTTGTGAAAATCCGCGAATTATTTTTGTTTTGTTTTACGATGTACACAAAGAGAACATGTTTCACAATATATTTAGAAGATGGGCGCGAAGCGCCCTCTAAGGCTAGTGTTATTAAATATAAATATTTTGTAGTTTGAGCTAAAAATAAAGTTTCTGTTTTAAAGCAGAATACTGCAGTATAATATAATCCTACAGGGACTCCAACTTTTATTCAATTAAATAGAATTCTTTTGGAAACAATCTTAAACCTTAATAGATCAAAACATTTTTGTAATTAATATAATTATAATGATAACAAAAATTAAATGATAATAATAATAATGATAATTTCAGTAAAAACAATCTGCCAGAGAAATTCCCCGCCAGCATCAAGAAGGCTATGGAGGAAAATGTTAAGAACGATAAGGACGCCTTGGTAATTATTATTTTCCCCCTTGTTGCGCAAAATCCTTTGACCCGTAATTGTGCATTAAAATTTATGGCAAATTATTTATTAAAATTTCCTTTTTTATAAGAATTATTGTTTTACAGAGTGCAGACAGTTAAATAAGGGTTTCGTGGTTTCATATTCCATTCTTTCCATGAAAAATGCATAGATATTCTTTCGGAAACTATTCCCTCTTTCAAGGATGGGCGCCGCCATTTTGAAGAAATCCGCCATATTTATTTCCCCCCAAGCAGCAGCTGTTAAGAACTTTAAACTAGATTATAAAATAGATTAAAGATTACATAGAATTTATCATTTTACTAAATTCTAATTATTATTCTTGTTTAGAACAACAAGGTGTGGATTGAGTGCAAAGGTGAGAATCCTGCAGATGTAGAGAATGCTGGGGAACTGATATACTATCCTGATCAGGTAAAACTTTCGTGCATTTACAAAAAAATAAATTTTTCCCGCGCATTTACAAAAATTATATTATTTCCTCGCATTTACAAAAATTATATGTTTTTCCAAATCATTTACGAAAACTTTTTTTTTCTGAGCAATTACAAAAATTCTATTTTTTGGGTTAAATCTATGATTTATTTTAAATTAATCAGGGAGTATCGGCAAACTACTTCCCGTATCGGAATCAGGGAGGATATCTGAGCCCTGCTATCTTTATCCAACTCACGAACCCAAAGAGTAAGTGTTTTTACCGATACAAAAAATACAAAAATCCCTCTTTAAAAATGCAAAAATTCTTCAGTTGTAGGCCTATTTACCAACTAAATGCTGACAAATTATTTTTACAAAATTTTCATTGAAATTTGAAATTTGAAATTTCAAATTTATTATCGCCACTTGCTTTTGCAGAAGGTGTCATGATTGCTATTGAGTGCAAAGCTTATGCCCAGAACATCGTGCACGATTCCATGGAGAGAAGAGGGCTGGCACATTTCGAGGTAGAACAAACAAATACAATTTTTTAAAACTTTTTGTTTCTAAAATGTTTTTTATTCCAGGTGATGATTGATTAAGTGATTAGTTGAGGTGTAGTCAATGGTTAGATAACTGGCGGTACAACTCGTTCCAGAATTTGAAACAAAATGGCGCCGGTTAGCCACGCCGTAGTTTCAAATAATGACGCTAGAAGGTGCTAGTGCTGCTAGTGTATTTTGTGAATAAACAATTGCCAGTTTGCAACCAGTAGTGTTAAACATATAAGAAAAGGCAGCTCAAACCACATTTGAGAAATTAGATCTTAAAGTTTTGAAACTATGTTGTGTTTTATGCAATATAGTTAGGAATTTTAGCAAAAGTTTTATTATTTTCAACATGTTGAATGTTAAATCCACCCCGTTCAATAAACGCTATATTATTATTAATAAAAATATTTATTTAGTTTGAGTAGACGATAAATAAAATAAATACAATAAATTATTTATAAGTATGTGACTAGATCATAGATAGCTGGAAAACTGCTTTGTAGCTAGATAACTTCTAGCTCCAACAGAACGCTTTTCAACCTGGGTCAGTAAATTCGCATCTATTTGCCATTTTGAGTCGCCTAAAAACAGAAAAATGTTTTAAAAAATGAAAATAATTTAGTTTATAAAAACATGACGTTGAGAGACGACCCAATTCGATCGTCTTTATTTGCTTCATAGCTATAGCAGTACTTCATAGCTTTTCAAGATGTAACTTCTGTATCAAAATAACAAAGAAATCGGAAGAAAAAAGAGTTTTGGGTTATTTTTTTATTTTTCATATAATTCTTTTAAGTACAAAAAAGGCAAACCCCATTTTGAAAATGCCGCATATTATTGCAAATAACAAAGATGACCTTAACGTCGTCTCTCAAATATCATGTTTAGCGGGACATTTTATATATCAGACAGAAAAAAGTACCTATATCAGATAGGGAAATGTACCTATATCAGACTGGGAAAAGTACCTTTATTAGACTGAGAAAGGTACCAATATCAGACAGAAAAAGGTAGCTATATCAGAATGAGAAAGGTACCTTTATTAGACTGTGAAAAGTATCTATATCAGACAGGGAAAGGTACCTATATCTGACACGGAAAGTACCTGTATCAGACAGGAAAAAGAACCTATATCGACTGGGAAAGGTACCAATATCAGATAAAGTAAGGTACCTATACCAGACTGGGAAAGGTATCCATATCAGACTTGGAAAGTACCAATATGAGATAAAGTAAGGAACCTATTTCAGATTGAGAAAAGGTATCTTTATCTGACTGGGAAAGGTATCTTTATCTGACGGGAAAGGTACATATATCAGACAGGGAAAAGTACCTATAATATCAGACTGGAAAAGGTACCTATGTCAGACCAGGAAAGATACATATATCAAACTGGGTAAAATACTCATATCAGACAGGAAAATATCCCTATATCAGACAAAGCAAGGTACATATGGTTATATCAGAATGAGAAAGGTAACTTTAATAGACTGGGAAAGGTACCTATATAAGACTGGGAAAGATACCTATATCAGACAAGAAAATATACCTATATTAGACTGGGAAAGGGACCTATATCAAACTAGGAAAAGTATCTATATCAGACTGGGTCAAATAGGTTGACAACCTATTTGGACTGGGTAAAGTACCTATATCAAACAGGAAAATGTCCCTATATCAGACTGAGAAAGGAAACCACATCAGACTGAGAAAGGTACCTATATCAGACTGGGAAAGGTACCTATATCAGACTGAGAAAGGTATCTTTATCAGGGGAAAAGGGAAAGTTAACCATATCTGACAGAGAAAGGTACCTATATCTGACAGGGAAAGGTACCTATATCAGGGGAAAGGGAAAGATACCTGATTGATCAATGTTGTAACAAGAGCTCCCTTGATTACTCCAGCTCCAAGAAGAAGACCGCTCTTGATCAATTCTTTTCTTTTGATGTAAGGATCATCAAAACCACCTCCAAAACCTCCTAAAATAAAATCGGAATATGACCCCAAAAACCTCCTGAAATACAGTCGGAATATGACCCCAAAAACCTCCTGAAATACAGTCGGAATATGATCCCAAAAACCTCCTGAAATACAGTCGGAATATGATCCCAAAAACCTCCTGAAATACAGTCGGAATATGACCCCAAAAAGGGAAAATTTTTGTATTGATTTAAAGACTTTTTTGTTCTTTTATTTGGTTCGAAATTATTCTTACAATAAAAAAACACAAAAATATTTAACGAAATTTTTACCAATTTCATCAATGTTTTCTTTTTTGATGAATTACAGAGACTGTGACGTAACTTCAAGAGTGAACCTTCATTTAAAGATTGGCAAGCTCAATTCAAAACGGAACTCTTTTTAAATGTTTATCTGAGTAACATTGGGAAAGATAATGTCATTCTTCGACCTTGGAACATTATGCAAATTTCGTTATTTGTCTTTGTTGCAAAATCAGTAACCTTCATCGAGAAACCACGACTAAAAATTATCAATTTTTAATTGATAAAAAAACAAAGATATTTTCTCCATTTTTGCTCAGGCAAAGGTTTAAAGAGTACCCTTGTGAATCGGACAAGCTTCTCTTTTTTAAATTACGTCAACGATCCCTTTAATCACAACGAATCATACGTTATGAGCCCAGTCGTGTTAGTAACAGTCATGTGTGTTGTTAGATTTATACGACTTTAATTATCGTTTGTATAAACTAAACACCATCGAAGTCTGAAGGTGTTTTAAAGTCAAATTATCCATGTATCGTCTTCAGTCTAGGATATTATAGGGTAGTGGGGAGTAGGAGTAGATATTTACAGGGTAGTGGGGAGTAGGATTAGATAGTTATAGGGTTGTGGGGAGTAGGATTGGATAGTTACATGGTATTGGGAGGTAAATCGGGTGGTAGATGGGGTAGGATTGTGGTGGAAAGTTTTAGATAAGGTACTTATAGGGGTAAATAGAGGTAGATGGGATAGGGATGTGGTAGGAAGTGGTAGATAAGGTACGTATAGAGGTAAATAAAGGTAGATGGGATAGGGATGAGGTAAACAGGGGTGGCTAAGCTGGTAGGGTCGGATGAGGTTTTATATTTACCTAATCCTCCTCCAAAAAGAGAACCTAATCCTCCTCTGAAAGGAGAACCTGCATAAGGAGAAGGACCTGGATACTGGTATGGGGCTGCTACAGGAGATAAAAAAGTATATAAGGTGAGTAAAGAGGTAAATAGGAGTGGATGAGGAAAGTATAGAGGTACATAGATGGGGTAGGTATAGAGGTAATAGGGGTAGATGGGGAGGACAATGATGTAATTATAGAGGTAAATAGGGTAGATGAGATGGACATGATGTAATTATATAGGTAAATAGGGGTAGAATGGGTGGGCATGAGGTAATTATAGAGGTAAAAAGGGGTAGAATGGGTGGGCATGAGCCCTGGTAAAGAGGAGGAGGTAAAATAGAGTGGCTGGCAAGCTGGGATGGTCGGATAAGGTTTCATATTTACCTAATCCTCCTCCTCCGAAAGGAGAACCTGCATAAGGAGAAGGACCTGGATACTGGTACGGGGCTGCTACAGGACCTTGATAAGGATGAGGAATGGGAAGACCAAAATCTCTGCCAATGTTTCCCAAACATTCCAAATCATAGTCGTAGCATTCAGATCGGTCTAGGACACGAGGATAGGAAGGACGGGGGATATGTACAAGGAATATAGGATATGTACAAGGAATATACAGGGTGTCCCAAACAACATGGGAATTCAGTGACGAATTCGATATCGCCTTTATGAATAATTCTTTGATTTAGTATAGTGATACCTACTGAGAAAGCTGTAATCTGTAAGAGTTTCGTCTGCTATGTTTACATTTTGTTTGTTTATGTTTTGACTGCAACCGGTTGTACTTAGTAAAACAAGAAAATTACAGAAACTTGTCCATATTCACTGTTCATCTTGCGGAGACATTATAGACACATCTTTTCAGTCTTTTACCCTTTTCATTAAATAAACTCTAGCAGACATAATAATATTATGGCTTTTGAAATTAGGTATTACAATGCTAATTCATAACAAAGACGATATCGAATTCGTCACTGAATTCCCATGTTTTTTGGGACACCCTGTAGGATATATACAAGGAATATAGGTTACGTACAAGGTATATAGGATACGTACAAGGAATATAGGATATGTACAGGGAATATAAGATATGTACAAGGAATATAGGATACGTACAAGGAATATAGGACATATACAAGGAATATAGGATATGTACAAGGAATATAGGATATGTACAAGGAATATAGGATATTTACAAGGAATATAGGATATGTACAAGGAATATAGGATATGTACAAGAATTATCGAATCATTATATGTACATTGGTACAAGATGAAATATGATTTGGTACGGGGCGGTGTCTGAAATCATATTGGATTTTAAATAGCTCTACATTCGGATTTCAGGACAGTATACTTTAAAAGATTGAATCATTTATAAAAATTGTATATTGCTAATAAAATTCTACGGAGTAATTTGCATCATTTTTAGCGTTAGGTTTGGAGATAATCTAATATGATATGGGGCGCTCTGTACGTTTAAAAAGAAGCACACTATATCTTTTCACAATATTAAGTTAAGTTTTAATTTGAAGATGCATTTTGTGCACTTCTGAATTTTCGTTTGTTCATGCATCACTGAGCATTGATTTATGCACCTGCATTGATAGTTTACGAAGCAATTACAATGTTTAATTCGATTCTCCAAATTAAATCCATCTTTTGATTCTTAAACTTTTATGTTGTATCATACAGCGGAGCCCTTAAAACTGTGAAATATTAAGACGACAGCAGTTGTACACTGTGCTGTGTACACACTACACAGCACATATTTCCCTCGATAAAAACATCAAAAACACATAAAAAATAATTAGCTTATAAATATCAATCTAATTAATAAAGTTCAAATGTCGTCTTTCTAGACTCAGAATTTGGAAGTTCGGATCTCGAAATTGATCATTATTTGTCTTTTGAAATAGTTTCAATTCTTTAGACATTCTTTTTATCAATAATCTTCGCCTTTTACTTTCTAATCTGTCCATGCAAGCCTTTCTTTTTGTACATTTGAAATAAAACTCTAAAACATTTCGAAGACTTTGCTAAACATTATTTGAGAATTTTACAGATTATGAATTAAAAAAAAAATTGGATTGATCTTTTCGAATACTTGAATTTGAATAATGTAAAAAAAATAAGAACAATTTTCTCTAATTACATAAACAATTATCCTTAATTCAATTTTCAATATAGACCCTATGATTAAGGATGATTGACAAAAAAAGGCTTAATCCCATATAAAATCATGCTTACAAAAAGATTTAAGAGAAATACTAAAAAATAATAAAAAAATGGTTAGTGGGGAGAAGTAAAAAAGTTAATTACATAGAAAAGGAAAAAGATAGAACTATGAAGAGAGCTAATAATACTGAAAGAAGAAAATGTAATTTTTTAGTTGGAAAAAAAGAGCTTTTAATAATATGTAGTGTAAAAATCATATGGGTTTACAAAATGATAAACATTTTCTTAGGATAAAATATGCAATTATTAATATTCTTGTATCAACGTTTCTTCAAACCCTTTTTTTTACTGGAGCTGATAGTTTGTAAATAAAAAAGAACCCTTGGACTACGCCCTCGGGTTTATCTTTGAATCCCTCTGGAATTTCCATTTCCATTGGTTCTAACATTCCTTTGTAAAGAGCTGTTTTTAATATGGATTCAAAGAACATTTTTGAATTCCCCCCCAAAACAGCTTTTTATAAAGGAATGTATGTTTACCAAAGGTAGAGGAGATATGGTACAGTCGTTGACGTATATAAATACAATAAAGACGACTTTCTACTTCAATTTTAATTTCTACCAAGATTTAAACAGCATGGATACACAAAATCATGGCTTCTCTTCTTTACTTGTATCTTCTCTTTCTTTATTTGAAAACTTGTAATTTGTAAGAAGCTTGTTAGCAATCAAAACTTTAATTAGAAAAGTCGTCTTCATTGTAATGAAAAAAATGCCGACCACTGTTTTTGAAAGCATTTGACTGTGACGTATATGAAGACTGCAGAGGAACAAGTTTTATCAAAAGAAAGTTCCGAAAGGAAGGCCGGTGTCATGCGTGGGAAGCCTACCCTCCGTGGAGACTGAGCCTACCCTTTAAGTGTTTTAGTCATTTAGACACAATTTTAGACATCGCAAACAATTTTAAATCATTTCAATTTATTAGTTTACATGATTAATGCGCATTTATTTATAAAATGTATTTTTGAAGGGAAAGAACGCAAAAATGTTTTTTTTCGCAAATGTCGTCGTACTTTCAAATTATCAAACAATCATTATTTCTTCTGGAAATAGAAAATTTTACATTCTTTGTCCAATCAAAAGTGGATTAAGGAGGATCGAAATTAAAAGTGTTCACATTAGATATTCAGATTAAGCGCTCGGGATTAAAGGTATCCAATTCAATAGATTTCAGCTCTTTTGACTATTCTCCTTAAACCAGTTCTTGAGCGGTTTTTGATACGTCACAATAAATAAATGTAAATAAATAAACCTTGGAATAAACCATGAAAATAATGAATACGTGAGATTAAATTAACTGAATAAATAAATGAATCCAAGAATAAATAAATGAATCTATGAATAAATAAATGAATCTATGAATAAATAAATGAATCTATGACTATGTTTGAAAGGATAAATTAATGTGTGAATGAATAAATGAGTATACCTGGAAGTACATATCCCTGTTGAGGAGCTAGGTGTACAGGAACAGTTTGATACTGTGGTGGTGGAACATCTACATTGATGGGAACAAACTGAACTGGAACGTTTTGAGGAACCTGATCAACGAAAATAATAGAATTTAAGGAACATCGGACCAAATTTAATTAATCGGAGAGGTAGTTGAACTGCCTACCATCGGTTCAAATCCAGAATCCCCGATTCACTCTTTAATTTATTATCTGAATCTGAATGCAACTTTAACTTTGAATCGGCGCGGCGGTAGCTGCTCAACGATTCCTTGCAATTCATTAAATCCGGAAGGATATTAACTGTTTCTCTCCTTTTAATAATTTTTTTTTCTGCGAACAAATATGATATATCATCACTGCTATGCTATCGGGCCGAAAAAAATAAAGTCGATTCGACTCGTTTTTATTGATCTTTTAGTTAACATCTCTTTTAAGTTTTTCCGATCATAGTAAAAACAAGCCTGTAAATAGGGTTTCCAGCGAAAAGGGGAAATCGCATTTTTTCGCATTTAATTCACTCGCAATTTCGTTGTAATCTTTTCGCGAAAAAATTAGAAATTTTTGCAAAAATTTCGGGGGAAAATTACGAAAATTTCGTGAAGAAAAAAATGTGAAAATAACGCGTAAAAAATGTTAAATATCAAACATTATGAAAGTAAAGGAATAGAAATTATTAATTATGATATAATAAAATTTCTAATGCTTCGAGCTCTCAGAGCAGAGAATTCTTTATTTTAATTTTTAAATTTTAGTTTGAAACTTCTCTCCAATTTGGAGGAATTTCTTACTTGTGTTGATTTACTTAAATTTACACTTTTGTCATTTTGTTACAAATATGAGCAACTGGGAAATAATTTTGGCTTCATTCTACATTAAAAAATACTTTAAAAAATTATCCCTCTTTTAATATTTTTTAAAATTTTTTTTATTTGATTCACCTGAACAACATATGGCTGAGGAGTGATTGGAACCTGAACAACGGGCTGAGCCTTTAAAACAACCAGACAATTATTTTTTTTTTCAATTTTTTTTTACAATTTAAAAAAAAACTTACTTATGTTTAAACTAAAACGATTCTTGTGTGCATGTCCTTTTCAAGATTTTATTTCTTATAAATTCTTTCAAATTATATATTTTGGGGTCTTCAAACATAAAAATTAAAAGATGCTTTTTAGGGATATATATAGTTTTTTTTATGTTCCAATTTTTTACCAAGCTTAGAAAAATAGTTTTTTTTTGTTGCAATTTTAATTATAAAAAGTTCACATAAATGTCTCCAACTTTGAGTACGACTCTGGTATCCAACGAAACATTGAGAGGCGACATCAATTAGGCGTTGATCTATTTAATAAAACTTTTTCAAACCATTTTTATAAAATTTTGCATTATGAATAAGTGTACGGTTCCTGGTGATAATAATGATGATGTACATGAGAATCTGGCGGGTTAACGTACTGCTGTTGAGGTGGGTAGTACTGCTGTTTAGCGTAGGTTGGGGCGGGGGGTGCACTGTAACTATCGTACACTGGCGCATGGGGAGCTCCGTAACTACTACTAGAATCTGGTTTCGGAGCAGCTAGCGCCAAGGACGGTAAAAACAGCAACTACAACAAATACAGTGGTAACAAGAAAATAGTGGAAGAGTGTCGAGAAATGTCGCTAAGTATTTTATAATTATTTTTTAATTAGCACCAAAACTATTAAAAATATTTCGGTCATAACAATAGGTATCACAAAATTTCATAACATCGAGATCAAGTTCAATAATAATGCTGTTGGGACTCGAAGCGTGTTAGAAAGTAACCATGACAAAATTAAAATCCGTTTTTTTCTTTTAAAAAGTTATATGAATAGCATAATATGTTTTGTGGTGATTAGATCATATTTTGTATGTACACGGAATAAAATAAATTTGCAATTTTTAAACCATTATTGCATTTCCCGCCCTTTCTTGTATTACGTCATACCATGGGTTCTGTATCATCTTGTGCTTTTGTAAATCACAAAGTTTAAATATTTGACCTTTTAGCTTCAATAATGATAATAAATATTAAATATTTTTGTCAGAAATAAGAATCTTTTTTTAAAAAAAGATTCTATTTTAAGTGGATATATTCTATGGCCTAAATTGCTTTTTTTTTTTGTGATTATCCTTTTATTAATAAGATACAAGAAGCTAAGAGGCTCAGGCAAAGAGGGTATTTTTTTTGGACACTCAGTATACTACAGATAACACTGAGCAGGATTTTTAGCTTCCTGTACTCCTACGCAAGCAACCCTGGATACTAAACCCAACCTTCTGTCCAACCCACGACAAGACATGGTTTAATTATCAAAACTTAGATTGGGCAGTACATGGTTTTTAGTATACTAGGCTTACAGGATGCCTTGCACCACCCACATTTTGTACAGCAATAATATTTAGTTTGTTCATTTTTTCTTTCTTCTAAATAATAACAATAAAAAAATCTTCCATTTTCATTGAATTTTCAAAATTAAATCTTTTTTGATGCAATGACACTTCAAATTCTGATCGGCCAACCTTCAGTCAGTTTGACGGTTGTTAGGTACAGGGTGCCCCAATAAACATGGGAATTGAGAGACTACTTGAATATTGTCTTTGATTTCCGTTAATTGATAAATGACATACAGTACATCAAAAAAACTGAAAGTCTAAAGAGCTTTCCAAAGTTGTATCTTTAAAATTGACGTAGAAATTAAATATTTGAACTGTTTTAGGCAAATTTCCTAATGTCTGTGTCAATTTTGGAACGTAAAAAATGGTAGACCACATTTTGGAAATCCTGAGACTAGTAGTTTTCTGTGTTAAATGTTTTAACTGTGATATTACAATATTGTGTTAACGAAAAAATCCCGCACAGAACAATAACATTATATAAGTTATCTAATTCCTATGTTTATTGGGATCAAAAAATCTTGCACAGAACAATAACATTATATAAGTTATTTAATTCCTATGTTTATTGGGATCAAAAAATCCCGCACAGAACAATAACATTATATAACTTGTCATTTAATTCCTATGTTTATTGGGATAAAAAAATCAGATTTTTAATATTTTTAATAGAAAAACCTACCACCAAGCTCCTCATTTTATCTGAAATAAATATACATTAAAGAAAAAGTTTTAAAATGCAGATCTTGTAAAACATTTTAGCTCTTTTGCCCCTCCTTCTTTCTATATGGATCCAGTGTTCCCCAGGAATTCAGATATTGAGATGCACCAATACCCCTTAAGAAATCGAGATCAATTTTTTGTTCCTAGATGTAAAAATTTATTTATAAATAGATTTCCCTTGTATTCTTTCACTTCCTGTTGGAATGAACTTGACCCAGATTTGTCTTGTATTGCTAGCAAAAAGCAACATTTTCTGGATAGATTATCGAACTTTGAATGCAATCGGCTATTTTGCTATACCTGTTCAACTCTAGTTTCTTAGATTAAATTGGGGTTTTCATGGACTGCAATATGATCTGTTCATATTTTTTAATACTTGATACATATAATGAATATCATATATATGTATCCTTGTCAGAAGAAATATTCAGCTTATTCTTGATCTCTTATCTTGATTAGAATAACATGTAGTAATAATATTTCTTGATCAAGAACAATCTTCTACATTATTGAGCCTAAAACTTTTTGTATTTGTGACTGTAAAGATTGACGCCATGTTTCCGCCTCCTGTTCTCCAACCGCCACCGCCGCTACTCTTCGCCATTTTTGTGCTCCATAAAGGCACATTGCACAATGTTTGAATCTAATCATTATTTTTCTGAACCAGGGGAGCTCGTGTGAAAACAGCCTGAGCTATCTTGTAGCTCCCCGGCCACAAAATATATATATGTAATTGTATAGTCATTTTTATTAATATGAATATTGTTAACTTGTGGCCTAATAAATGATTTGATTTGATTTGATTTGATTTAAAACCTTTTTCAGAAGAAATAAAGAACACTGTTTTTGGTCAGAATCGATACTGTAGTAAACATAATCTAATATTTAAAACAAGGATTTTTAAAAAGGTAAAAAATAAAATGAATCGGAATAAATAATTTAAAGTAGGGGTTGTTTTCTTTTTGTTTTTATGTTTGAGAGGGCGGGAAACACAAATTTTGAAAATTCGATCATCCATAAACCTTCCCTGGAGTCACACGAGGTCCCTCAACGGCTGAAGTGATCGGTTCAGCCGTTTTGACGTGTCCGGGATACATACAAACAGACACTCAGACAGACAAGCAAAGTATATATATATATATACATATATATATATATATATATATATATACATATATAGATAGATAGAAAGAGAGAGGGCAAACCTTTGGAAAAAAGGCTTAGAACAAGCAAACACAATTTCATTCATTCAACATCGGACAATAAATTTTGACATACTGCAAAAGAATTATATTTTTTTTTATTTCTGAAATTTCATAAAGGAAAGTGAGAGGGTAAGATTAGGAAGAATTTATCACTTAAAAAAGTGATGTATAGAGTGTTTACATAATTTCAAGTCCCACTTGCAACAGTATAACTGAATACTTTGTCTGAAATCAATGTTTTTCTCTTTTAAAAAACTGAATGTTTAATAGTAGTTTCCACATAAAAGTGATTTGCGCAATTCTAGTACTGAAACAGTGTCGGAATTGTCGGAATTAGATACTTTTTAAGCTAGCTTCCATATTATCGGTCAGATAAAATCTATAAGGAATGAGAATGGAGGGTCACTTAAAATCTCAACGACAATCCGTGTAAAGATGGCTAAAATATATTAACCGGTTCATAGTCCAATTGCATAATTTAGTGGTTTAAATTGAACCAGGATATGTAACAAAACCATGAGTTAGATATATTCACTTGATGGTTCATTATGCATAACACGTAGAAAAAAGTTTCAAAACCAAATAAACATCTTTTAATGTTTTAAACTATAAAAGACATCAACTTCCTTCCCCAATTTGCACTATAAACCAATTCTATTTTGTTTTATGACGAAAATAAGTTTGTGTTGCCTAAGAAGCCGGCAATAAGATGTAACCATTGTAGATTTACTCGTCCGGAGGTGTCAACGACTGGCTGACCAAAACACAACTGAGAAGCGGCAGCAGCATAGTGTGTAGTATCCGCTACAAACTTCTATACGCAGTTAGCGGGAATTCCAAGATGTGTGGGATGAGATAAATCATTTTTATATATTTAGTTCTCTAATTCGGAGCTTTTTCTTTTCGACATTTTTTGAGAATTAGATATAATTAATGTAAAATGAAGATACTTAAAAAAGATGGACAGATGGACAGATGGACAAATAGATAGATAGACAGATATACAGATAGACAGATATACAGATAGACAGATAGGCAGATAGACAGATAGACAGATATAGACAGATAGACAGATAGACAGATAGACAGATAGACAGATAGACAGATAGACAGATAGACAGATAGACAGATAGACAGATAGAAAGATAGACGGATAGACAGATAGACAGATACACAGATAGACGGATAGACAGATAAACTGAAGAAACAAGAAAAAAGGTGTATCCCTAGCAAAACAAGAGAGAAGTAAATAATACATATGAGGAAGTAATGTATTTATTTATCTATATATAATATATCTCTTACCATTTTTCCTTATAAAGTTTTTTCACCTTTTTTGCACTGGAATTGATCTTTCTGGAATTGATCTTTCTGGGGTTGATCTTTCTGGAGTTGACTTTTCTGGAGTTTATCTCCCTAGAGTTAATCTCTCAGGAGTTTATCTCTTCGGGGTTTATATCTTTGGAGTTTATCTCTCTGGAGTTTATTTCTCTAGAGTTTGTCTCACTGGAGTTTATCTATCTTAAGTTTATTTTTCTGGAGTTTATCTCTCTGGAGTTTATCTCTCTGGAGTTTATCTCTCCGGAGTTGATCTCTCTGGAGTTTATATCTTAGGAGTTTATCTCTTTGGAGTTTATCTCTCCGGAGTTGATCTCTTTGGAGTTGATCTCTCTGAAGTTTATATCTTTAGTTTATCTCTCCGGAGTTGATCTCTCTGGAGTTTATCTCTTTGGAGTTTATCTCTCTGGAGTTGATCTCTCTGGAGTTGATCTCTTTGGAGTTTTTCTCTTTGGAGTTTATCTCTCTGGAGTTTATCTCTCTGGCGTTTATCTCTCTGGAGGTTTATTTATGATATTTATCTCTAAAGTTTCTCTATCCTGAGTTTGACTCTCTGGAGTTTATCTCTCTGGAGTTTATTTCTCTGGTATTTATCTATGATATTTATCTCTAAGGTTTCTCTTTCCTGAGTTTGTCTCTCTAGACTTAGTTTTCAGTTTTTTTTTTTCTAGAAATCGTCCTGCCGCCAAAACTCCAACTGCCACTTCAACTTTCCTATCTGCTTCTAGGGACCTTAAAGACGTAGCTTTAAGTGACCCATCATTAATGTAAAGCGTGGAAGATTTTGTCGTTTTTCAATCTTGAGACGTGTTAAGTTCTAACAATTTCCTATCATGTCTTTAAAGCATAGATCCGCAATCAATTTGTTGAAGAGAAACCACAATTGACAGATCGATGGATTTCTCATTCATTTTTCATTACAAAATAGGTTTAAGGGTTTCCTTGCAATTGTGCTATTCTATAAATGTTGGGCCACTTGAAATTCTTTAAACAGTTTTTACAAGAAATATTCAGATATTGTTTAACCTTGATATATTTGATGTGTAGGCGGGTAAAAGGGATCTGAGTAGGATCAGATCTTTAAACACACGTTTATTTCAAGCAGCCGAAGAAAACTAAATTATCGTAAATTGGAGGAAGGGAGAATACATTTAGTTTTTTTAAATTTTGAACAAAATTCCTTTATTTACTTTTAGCCTTCTTCTGATAGACTTTTATTTGTAACTCTAAAAATAAACATAGAAAGTACTTGCAGTGTCCTGCAAGAAAAATTAGCATGATTTAGAAACCATTATTTTCTAAAGAAATAATAATAGCAGGAAATAAAAAATAATTCTCACTTCATGATATGATATGTATAAAATATAATCGAAATGTCAATGTATAAAATTCAATCCATATATTTTTATCCCCCCCCCCCTTCTTAAATCCTGAAACCGCCCTTGCTAGAAAGAAGGAACATTTTAGAGCTATTAAGCACTTGTTTTTAGTTTTCAAGGCGTAATTGGCAAAATTCTCATCGATTTCTGCGAGAGAACTTGCAATCTTTGAATCAATGTGGGAAGAATTGGACGGACTGTCGTAAATTAAATCAAACCTCCAACAAAAGGCAATGTCGGATTCACAATAATTTGGTTATTATTTTAAAAATAAATTCTGACATTTCCTCCAGAGGTTCTTCAGTCCAGAGAAACCGCAAAAGAAAAAATCAATTGTTAATGAAAATATGATTTTTTATCATACAAAGGTTGTAGGGGTAAATTCCACAGTATAAATCGATGTTCACTTGAACGCACTTGGAATTCTAAAGTTCCTTTTAAACAAATTCAAATTATTTTAATAATTCAAAGAACTGATTACTTCCCAACAACTCCAATTTCTCTCTCCAATATCTTTAAATGGTAAATCTTTTATATTTCAACTTTATCTTTCGAGTTTGAGGCAAGTATCCACATGGTTCCAGACTGCAAGGAAAAGTTGGATAAATTTTCGGGACTTGATCGACTTTAAAGTGTTGCCACGCCTTGGCCTTTGATTTTACCTCAATGATTTACAATACTTTTTTGTAACCTTAGACATGTACCATTTAAACTTGAATGCACTTTAGTTTTTAAGAAGTAGTTGGGAAAATTCTCATTGATAATTGAGTGAGAGCTTGCAGCCTCCTTGATCACTGTGAATTGCTTCCTATTCTCTTTTGTTCGTTTTTAATGGACAGCAACTTTATTTCAAGTGACCTTTTACAGAGTGGAAAGCATGAGTTATATCCTCGTTTTCTAGCTAAGAAATAATTGTAATATCTCTACATATTGTAAAATCTTGATTTTTGATGTGCATATCTTAGCTCACAGTGATGTAGGTTAAAATGTATTTATAGTATCTATATATATAAAGTTGTAATCTCTGTCTCACTGTGATTTAAAAGGTCTCACGTTCTCAAGCAAATATCGATGAGAGTTTTGCCAATTATTTCTTAAAAAGAAAAGCTAACAACAAGTGCTTTACAGTGCTAAAATGTACATGTAAAGGGCTACAGAAAAGCATTTGTGAGTTTTAGAGCGGTAAAATCTAAGTTCAAGGCATTGCGAAACTAAAGCTTTATAACAACAAGTGCTTATAGTGCTAAACTCTACACGTAAAGAGCTACAGAAAAGCAAAAGTGAGGTAGAGCGGTAAAAAAAGTCCAAGGCGTTGCAACACTTCAAAGTCGACCCTATCGTAAAAATTGATGAGACTGTTTATAAGTAGGCTGAATCTATGTGGTACGTCTATCTGTCTGTCTGTCTGTTTGTTTGTCCGATCATAACTCAGGAACCCCTGCAAATTTTGATTGGAGAACTCGGGAGAGCTACTGGAATGTTCTTAGCTTGGTTTTGAGATTCTAAGTCACTGGGTCGCAAGGAGTATGAAATAGAAGGGAGAAACAACTGACGCGGCCCGCCCTACCATATGATTATTCATGCTTTACAGACGGGTTCTCTACTTGTATAAGAACTTTTTTTGTCTGCTGTACAATTACTGCGTATACAATAACCTATTCTGAATATTTCTTATACAAATGGAGTACCGTCTGCAAAGCATGTATATTTCATAATCATATGGTAGGGCGGGCCGCGTCAGTTGAATCTCCCTTCTATTTCTTATTCCTTGGTGGGTCGACTTTTGTAGCGAAAATTTAAAAATTTAAAAATTTAATTTCCCAGTAAAAAATCGTCAAAGTGCGGGTAAGCAGCGGGAGTAACTATGGGTATCCTGTGCAACCAGCCTATTTTATAATTTGGTTTTCTTTTAATATTAATTTTAGATTTCCTATAAAATGATATTCCAGGGCCCAAAAGGTTATATAGCGCAAATATGTGAAATACACCTGCAGTATGGAAACAGTACAACAAAATGGCCGTTTTACACTTTTTTTCTAGTAAATTCACCTCTAATATATATCCCAAGCTCGTTCACATATAAACCCTATGTATACGTAAAAGTTTCTGACACACCCTGTACAAAATACTGTCATCGTGATTTTTTTTGGTTCCCCCTGTATGCAGTGTTGATGTAGGCCTATCCTCAAGGTCGGCTTAATGTTACAAGATTAACCATGGGAGTAGCGACGTGTTCAAGTCCTAAATTTGGGAGATGGGGGGGGGGGGGCGTAAATCAATCAAGATGTGTAAACTGTGACGCAAAAATCGAGAAGAATTTTTCCAATTACTCCTTTTAAACTGTAGCTGGAAGCATGGCGTGACATTCTCCAAATATATATGTATTGCAAATTAAGTGGGGTAGTGTATTATCGGGGGAGGGGGGTTGTCTTATTAAAACGGGGTCATTGTACTTAACATTATCCAAGTTATTCCTCCTGAACTAAACATTTACTTTTTATGAAAAAAATTCCCCCTTTGCCTCTAAAAAATCCCCCCTTTACCCTGAAAAAGTCCTCACTTCCCCCCCTTTTCCCCCACGCGCATGCAGTTCAATCAATTACTAATGATCGAGTTTTAAGATAAAATCTTTCGATTTCCTGTTGTGATATCTCTCTCTCTCTCTCTCTCTCTCTCTCTCTTACCTTCCCTGTGGTCACGTGATGTCCCACATAAAATTTGGGCCCGATCGGTTCAGCCGTTTTGACGTTTATTGGATACAAACAAACAAACAGACACCCAGACAAGCCAAATTTATGTGTAGATATATATGAGCACTTTAAAATATTAGAATTTTGAAGAGAAAACAATGAAAGTTTTTAGGCTATGTTACCTCCCAGGGTACCCAGGGGTTTCCTAAAACAATTTCAGCCAATTTTGTCCAGCAGTTTGGCCAGATATAGCTAACATATATATATATATATTAGCGAAGAGATTTTTAATATACAAAATACAAATAACCTAAAAGTATAAATCTTATTTAAATATATTGAGAACATCTATTGTTTATAAAGATAGGTTAACCCTGGACACGATGATTCACGTTTGACATTTATCATGTATATATGTATATGTATAAGTAATACATATGTATATGTGTATGTGTGTATGTGTGATATGTAAATATATATACATATATATGTTTTAATATATACATATATATGTATATATTAAAACAAGATTTTTTACAATTAATTATAGATTTCTGATAAGCTAAATAAGAAAGACAATTTTGCTGAGCTGAGAGAAAAAAACTGACTCATCTCTTTAAATATTAAATATAAAAAGTTTGAAAAGTTAAAATAAAATCTCGAAATAAAAGACAACCAATCCTGTTAATTAGTACCCCTGGTCCTAAGGGCAGGTGGATCAGTATGCGGGTTTACATGAACTAGATTTTTATATTTTCATCAGTCAACTCTAGATACTCTAATCAGTTAGCTCTAGGTACCCTAATCAGTCAACTCTAGGTATACTCTAATCAGTCAACTCTAGGTATACTCTAATCAGTGAACTCTAGGTGCTCTAATCAGTCAACTCTAGGTACTCTAATCAGTCAACTCTAGGTATACTCTAATCAGTCAACTCTAGGTACTCTAATCAGTCAACTCTAGGCACTCTAATCAGTCAACTCTAGGTACTCTAGTTGCAAAGATATAGAATTAGAGTTTGAAACGAGAATTCAGTTTTCTTTGTTATTTCCACTTGTGTTGGTCCAGCACTATAGAATGCTGTCTAATACTGATATATTTACAAACTTTTAGATAAACTTTCTAGTGTATATGTGATTAAAAAGTAGAAAGTAAACAAAGAGAAGAAAAACTTGTAAAAATGGTGGAATCCATTATACAGGGTAGGATATATTATTTATCAGAATTTTTTTTATCATGCATGTGATATTTTTCAACCTCATTTTAGAAATAATTTTCATGAAACAATCATAGACAATAACTCTATGTCCTGGATCACTTCCCAAATGTGTTGTGCCTTTTTTTCCTTTCATAATTAGACAATTTTGGGGTTATTTAATAACTTCAAATCTTTACAAAATTCTGAATGAATGCCGCAAACGATTTCGATTTTAGAGCATTACTCAAAAGGACTTTCGACATAAATTCAAGAGGTTTCGATTCAAACATTTCCTTTCGTGTCTCACATAGATCCAGGCTGCGCTGAAAAATTCCACCAATTTGCACTAATCTGTGAGTCATTTTAATAGAAAAATTATAACTGAAGATGAACAACTTTCAGATAGAAAAACAAGAATATCTCCATCACTTTTTTCATTGAAAGTAGCTTGAAATCATTTCGACAGTAACAATTAATACTAATACATACAGAGTTATCCAAAAAGAATGAGAACTTAATGACGACTTAATGTCGAGCTAAAAGTCTTTAAACATAACAATCAGAAGTATGAATTTAATCCTAGGACTTAGGGTAAACTAAATAATTTGAGAAAAAAATACCATGACAGATGCGAAGAACTATGTATATAGGCAAAAAGATTGAATACATTTGGTACAGTCGTCTTTGAAGTCTCAACCTTTGTAGGTAACCCTGTATAGCATAAAATAATCTATAAAACTGATTCTAAAATCCAAATGTTTTTTCTCCTAGATCTGGGTATAGGAGGAGAGGGAGGTTTAAATCTAAACCCTAGTTCTCCGGGTGGTCTACTCAACCCTGGAGTAGGAGTAGGAGTAGGACTGGTTGGAGTAGGAGAACCTCAGCATATGATGAACAACAATCTTGGGTTTCAAACACATATTCTTCCTGATATGATTGACTGTCAGGGATACAACATCTTAATTTACCCCTTTTATCATGATGTTCATCTTATTTTACCCCTTTTATCAGGATATTCATCTTATTTTACCCCTTTCATCAAGATATTCATCTTATTTTACTCCTTTTATCAGGATATTCATCTTATTTTACTCCTTTTATCAGGATATTCATCTTATTTTACCCCTTTTATCAGGATATTCATCGTATTTTACCCCTTTCATCAGGATATTCATCATATTATACTCCTTTTATCAGGATATTCATCTTATTTTACCCCTTTCATCAGGATATAATATCTTATTTTACCCCTTTCATCAGGTTATTCATATTATTCCCCTTTTATCAGGATATAACATCTTATTTTACCCCTTTTATCAGGATATAACATCTTATTTACCCCTTTTATAAGGATATAACATCTTATTTTACCCCTTTCATCAGGATATTCATCATATTATACTCCTTTTAACATGATATTCATCTTATTTTACCCCTTTTATCAGGATACAACATCTTATTTACCCCTTTTATAAGGATATAACATCTTATTTTACCCCTTTCATCAGGATATTCATCATATTATACTCCTTTTATCATGATATTCATCTTATTTTACCCCTTTTATCAGGATACAACATCTTATTTACCCCTTTTATCAGGATACAACATCTTATTTTACCCCTTTTACCAGGATATAACATCTTATTTTACCCCTTTCATCAGGATATTCATCATATTATTCTCCTTTTATCATGATATTCATCTTATTTTACCCCTTTTATCAGGAAACAACATCTTATTTTACCCCTTTTACCAGGATATAACATCTTATAAATATATTTTCTTATTAAGAAAATGATGTAATAGAATTTGAGCGAAGTTGTTCATTTTACTTATGAATATGAGCAAGACCAATCGGATGAAATCTACTGGTGTTCTTTACCCCTGCCAGAGGAGGTAGCATTTAAATATGTATAAAAACAATAATTTATTTATACACATTAGATTTAGCATCTAAAAGTTCTAACAAAATTGGGATTCTTCAAGATTGATCTACTGGGACATCTATCATATTTCAAATTATGGTTGATTACATTTTTGCTAAGGATTTATTAACACTTAGCAAGTGAAGCTTTTAAATAGCATTCGATCCATGTCACATATATTCGTAAACATAAAATCCAATAAACACTTTATTTCTCTTAAAACTCTGGGATTTACAAAATGTAGTATTTTTTTCTTTTCATTTTAAAAATCATAGACAACTTTGATAATTTCCCCCAATTCTGATGTTTATTGGGACCCCTTGTACTTGTCAGGTTGAACACGTGGTGTACTCTGTACTTGTCAGGTTGAACACGTGGTGTACTCTGTACTTGTTAGGTTGAACACGTAGTGTACTCTGTACTTGTCAGTTTGAACAAGTGGTGTACTCTGTACTTGTCAGGTTGAACACGTAGTGTACTCTGTACTTGTCAGGTTGAACATGTGGTGTACTCTGTACTTGTCAGGTTGAACACGTGGTGTAATCTGTACTTGTTAGGTTGAACATGTGGTATACTCTGTACTTGTCAGATTGAACACGTGGTGTACTCTGTACTTGTTAGGTTGAACATGTGGTATACTCTGTACTTGTCAGGTTGAACACGTGGTGTACACTGTAATTGTCAGGTTGAACACGTGTTGTACTCTGTACTTGTTAGGTTGAACATGTGATATACTCTGTACTTGTCAGGTTGAACACGTGGTGTACTCTGTACTTGTTAGGTTGAGCACGTGGTATACTCCAGCGGAGAGAAGAAGGGACGGAGAAAACGTGGAAGAAAACATTGTATTTATAAACATATCCCGCATAGTGAGAAACCTCCTCATGTGGTGGAGAAACGTAATGCTAGGTAAAAGTAAAAAATCTGAAATCTTTAGAATTGGATTTATATCCTTTAGATACAAATGTGGACACTTTTGATTTCTGCTTAATCCGCTTTTTCTCCCTCTTTTTGGATTCCGACCAATGACAGTTCTCTCACTAATGGGCGAGCAAAATTTCAAATTTCCCAGCTTCTGATTGACTGTTTGGGATTCTGCATAAGCCACTCGAATTGGTTGAATTTTAGAAACTTTTCGGAATACAAAAGATTAAAATAATCCTAAGATTAACAAAAGTAGGAGATCAAGCATTGATCTGAATATCCACAATTCATAAGTTTTCAGCTCAGGACTCATAGAAATGTGTTTTTTTGTTCCTATTTACCAACAAAATCCAGTTGTTCCTCTTCCTCTTCACCATTAATCTTGCAGAATAAGAAATCAGCCTAAAATACCTACTCTAGCTACTCTAGCAGACATCCTTGACTTCACCTATTAAAATCACAATATCCATTCCTTTTCTAATTAAAGTTTCTAAATTGCGGTTTTAAATTTAGAGAACGAAGACGAGTGGAAGCAGTGAACTCGGCATTTGTGAGATTACGGCGCGCAGTCCCAATAGAGAATAAACGCGGCAAAAGAGTCAGCAAGGTAGGTAACATTTAAGGCAGAAGCCCAAGGAAGTTACGTGCGCATGCCGCGTTGAATTGAAAAACAGAGAGAGAGCCTGGTCTAGCCGCGGCGCTCGGCCCTCTAGCCTGTCCTAGCCGCAGCACTCGGCCTGCAGAAAGTGTCTTTACCTGACCTACACCTAAATATATACTAATATCTCTTTTTCTTGTAACTCAATGCGGCAAGCGCACGTAACTTCCTTGGGCAACTTCCAAAATTTAAACTACCAATGCTGCAGACTTCAGTAGTTTAACCAGAAAGCTGTGGATTTATTGTCGCCTTTTGTTTAATCCTTAGCAACATTGTTTAAATAAAAATAACAATTATAAGATGTTTTGCGATTAATTTCCTTGCAAGAATAAGAGCTTCAGAATTTTTTCCATAGCTTTGGAAGATTATTTGAGACAGAAATTATCTACAGAGTGTTAAAAAATTAAGATAATCAAAATCGTCTTTGATATTAATGATAATTAATAAATGATAAATTTAGTTCAAAACAGTTTAAACAACTTTTGTTTAGAAGATTGACAAATTTAAAGGTACAAACAGGCAGACCACATTTTGAAATTATTGGGTCAACTTGTTAAAAACATTATCACAAGTTTGGTGTTATATGTTCTTAATTATGTTTTGTTTATAGGTAAAAGTTCTACAAAAAGCAATTGACTACATAACTTCACTACGGAGCATGATTAGCGTTCATGATGGGGTTGAACTGGAGGAGAGTATTGCGATGCAAGATGTTGTCTTCGCTTTCTAGAGGAGGGTATAGCAATGCAAGATGTCGTCTTCGCTTAATAGAGGAGAGCATAGCGATGCAAGATGTCGTCTTCACTTTCTAGAGGAGAGTACAGCGACGCAAGATGTCGTCTTCACTTTCTAGAGGAGAGTAAAGCGATGCAAGATGTCGTCTTTGTTTTCTATAGTATTGCGATGCAAGATGTCGTCTTTGCTTTTTTAAGGAGAGTATATCGATGCAAGATGTCGTCTTCGCTTTCTAGAGGAGAGCAAAGCGATGCAAGATGTCGTCTTCACTTTCTAGAGGAAGGTAAAGCAATGCAAGATGTCGTCTTTGCTTTCTAGAGTATAAATGCAAGATGTTCTCTTCGCTTTCTAGAGGAGAGCATAGCGATGCAAGATGTCGTCTTCACTTTCTAGAGAAAAGTTAAGCGATGCAAAATGTCGTCTTTGCTTTCTAGAGTATAGCAATGCAAGATGTCGTCTTTGCTTTCGAGCGTATTGCGATGCAAGATGTCGTCCTTGCTTTATAGAAGAGAGTAAAGCTATGCAAGATGTTATCTTCACTTTCTAGTCAAAACTTAGTCTGAAAGTTTTAAGAAGGACTAGGGAAAAAATAAATTTGTCAATAAAATATAAAATATTAAGATATGCTTAAAAGAGGAGACTTCAGAGACGACTGTACGGAATTAATTCATTGTTCCAAGCTGCTCTTGCAGGGCAGCTGAGTAATATGTGTGTTTTTCCTTTGCAAAAAGGAGTTTTTTCTTAAAGGAAGTAGACCCACTTCAACCCTAAAATTGTCATATCTATTGAATTTCGGGTCGTTTTTAAAGAAGCTTAGCACACAAATTCCTGAAAGCCAAATAAACATACATTTATTAAATTTATAAAATTAAAGTGAGACGTGCGAACCTAGTCAATTGTAAACTATAAAATGTTGCACTTACAGTGATAATAGGAAGACGACTTTAAGACTCCATTTATAACTTTAAACAATCCAATGAGCATGGGAAACAGCAATTGTGCAGTTTAAACAGACACATTTCACTTAATAAGTGGTTTAATAAGCGTCTAGTGAAGCTATTTGTTTTGTAATAACATCAAATATACTTATGTACCGCTGTACATTCGTCTTCATATTCCAGAGTTTTCTGGTTCTCACTGTAATTAACATATAATTACATGATCCCCATAAAACGATCTTTAACTGTTTTTCTTGTTATCATAATTGGCATATTAGTTGTACCAGCAGCTTAGAAATCAACATATTAGTTGTACCAGCAGCTTATAAATCAACATATTAGTTGTACCAGCAGCTTAGAAATCAACATATTAGTTGTACCAGCAGCTTAGAAATCAACATATTAGTTGTACTAGCAGCTTAGAAATCAACATATTAGTTGTACCAGCAGCTTAGAAATCACCATATTAGTTGTACCAGCAGCTTATACGTATTTAAAAGTATCGGATAATGTCAAAATGGTATAAACAATACCTTTTTACAGGGTAAATGTACGTTAAAGAACTGATGGGTTCTGCATATTTGCTGTGTCTATGTTTATTTGAATACATAAAATCGTATTTAATCAAATAGTCGTCGTTACATTCTTATAGTTGTATAGGGACTACTGTATCTCCAATTACATTTCTAGCGTTTTCTTGATCATAAGTATCAACTTTTAGTCACTTCTTGGGCATTTAGTTATTTTTATTATTCCTTTGGCATTTTTCAACTTTTAGTCACTTCCTTGTCTGTTAGTGTATTTTTTATATTTTTTACTATTTATTCCCATTCAGCTATTTTTGCCATTTCTTGACTTTAAAAAACTTTTTTTGCGATTTCTTAACTTTTAGTAACGTTGTCATTCATTTATTATTTTATTAATATTATTATTATTTTTCTGTATGAATTATGTAAAAAAAAATCCGAAATAAAATTATTAAATATTTGTTCTTTAAAAAGATTACAAAAGTTTCCTGTACCAAATCTACAAAAGTTTCATGTACCAAATCTACAAAAGTTTCATGTACCAAATCTACAAAAGTTTTATGTACCAAATCTACAAAAGTTTCATGTACCAAATCTACAAAAGTTTCATGTACCAAATCAACAAAAGTTTCATGTACCAAATCTACAAAAGTTTCGAGTACCTAATCTACATAAGTTTCATGTACCAAAAAATTCTAAAATTTGTATTTTTCAAAAATGGAAATTCATTGTTTCAATTTTTTTGTTAATTCCTCGGGCAACGCCTGGCTCTACAGTTAGTATATACTGTGAATATGGATAATAATATTTAATGTTGAATATGAAAATTTGAAATATTTAAAATATGACGTATTTTGTCCGCAATCCCTTTAAGAATGTTGATTTGATATTATTAAACCTAATATTTGGTTTACTAATCCGTCTTAGTAATTTTAGTTTTAAATCTCTTATTTTAATGTTAAATTCTTCAAGTAGGAGTCGTCATGTTCTTTAACCCTATATCACTTGGCCATGGCAGGTCCTCTTTCGAGCCCCCCCCACATCCCCATAGGGGTAAAAAGGGGGTCCTGGTTATCACATTAATGACATCCGTTTTCACGTGTTTAAAAAATCTTTTTTTTTTGCATTTACTATTTTCAACTTTTTTATTGGCCTATATATAAAAGACTGATGATTGCCACAAGGCATGAAACAATATAGTAAGCGCCTGAAATATATTAAGATGTTTTAATTTAAAGCTGATTCTTTAAATTTAAAAGAATATATATAATTTTTTTACGCCATTATCGATAGATTTTGAATATGACTGAAATTAGGAAATTATTTGCGTCAGGGTTGTAGTTTTTATAAAAACTGTATAGAATGAAGTTTGGGGTGCTTATTTTTTGTAATTATATCGCTGAAATATTCAAAATATTTAATTAATAAAATTTTTTATTAATTTTGATAAAATAGGGTTAAATGTTGAAGATTTTTCCAAATATGTGAGTTGAGAGTTAGTTGTAAACTACTCTTGTATACAATATCATTAAATATCATTCTCTCTTAAATATTGTCAATAAGAGTAGAGCTATGGGGAAGATCCCCCGAGTGAAAGTCGCGTTTAACTCCACTTTTACCATCCAGAAGCAGAGTTTTATTCTAGTTTCAAAGCGGAGTTAAACTCTGCCAAAACTGAGTGCTATACCGACTTTTTAAAAAATTTCGAAGTCCACTAACTGGAGGCAAAAACTCGACTTTAACTTGACTCGTTTGTAACTTGGTTCAATTTTCAACACCAAGTTATGGCGCAACTATTGATCACTTTAACTCCACTTGACAACTAGGTGCATCAATTCAGTTCTTTTTGGTGTTATTTATATTTATATAGGACAGATCGGGAACTGCAGTTAAACCCTAAATATAGAATTTATAAATTCAGAGTTCCGATCAGTAGTAAGGGTTTTCTTTATCCTATACTCTAAATAATATTTAGAGTCTGAGTAAATAAGGTGTCAGTGTTTAGAGATAGGGACGTTCGCTTTTTTCATTTCGTTCGTTCATCATTAATGAACTTCGCATTTCTTTCGATTTCTTTTAGATCGTTGAAAAAATTGATTTCGTTTGTTCTCGTTTTCTCACCGGGCAATCGTTAAGTAAATATTTCGTTCAATAAAATTGTTCTTTCAGTAAAAATTTATCTTACTGATCCAAGTCGTTTGTCTATCGCTAATTTTTTTTCTAAACGACACAATCGTTTACGAATAATTTTGTTTGTTCTCAAACATTTTGTTAGTTTGCGAAAACGATGCCCATCTCTACAGTAGATACCCATCTCTATATTAGATGCCCATCTCTGCAGTTGATGCCCATCTCTATACAGTAGATGCCCATCTCTACAGTAGATGCCCATCTCTACAGTAGATACCCATCTCTACAGTAGATGCCCATCTCAACAGTTGATGCCCATCTCTACAGTAGATGCCCATCTCTACAGTAGATGCCCATCTCTACAGTAGATACCCATCTCTACAGTACATGACCATCTCTACAGTTGATGCCCATCTCTTCAGTAGACGCCCATCTCTGCAGTAGATGCACATCTCTACAGTAGATGCTCAGCTCTACATTAGATGCCTATCTCTACAGTGGATGCTCAGCTCTACAGTAGATGCTCATCTCTACAGTAGATGCCTATCTCTACAGTAGATGCTCATCTCTACAGTAGATGCTCATCTCTAGTAGATGCTCATCTCTACAGTAGATGCTCATCTCTACAGTAGATGCTCATCTCTACAGTAGATGCCTATCTCTACAGTTGATGCCCATCTCTTCAGTAGACGCCCATCTCTGCAGTAGATGCCCATCTCTACAGTAGATGCTCGGCTCTACATTAGATGCCTATCTCTTCAGTAGATGCTTAGCTCTACAGTAGATGCCTATCTCTACAGTAGATGCTCATCTCTACAGTAGATGCTCATCTCTACAGTAAATGCCCATCTCTACAGTAGATGCCCATCTCTAACTAAGTATCGATGAATATAAATGATAGTATTGGCATTATTGAGTCCAAAATCCTTGATAATTCTCAGATAAATCCGGTTGATTACAGATACGAGTTTTTCGGGAAACATGAGTTATTTTTCCCTTTAATATAATTTAGAATAATTTCAAGAGAACCTCTGATATATGCGTGGTAGCTACGATTCACAACGGTACCCTTAAATACTTTGTCTGATCAAGAATGAATTAGATATCCTTGTTTATAATATTGAAAACTGATTCTTTTAATTGTGGATTTTTTATTATTGCGACCAAGGGAAGGTTTTTGGATAAACAAAACTAACCATATTTGGAAATCCTTCAAGAAAAACAAGAAAATTAGCAAGATCTAAAAGTGTTTTTATTTTCATGAAAAAGTGGGTTCTTTGAAGAAAAAAAATTAAGATTTTAATTACGATATTGAAAATACTTTTCTTATAGATTTTTTTCAACGTAATAAAATCGAAATAAAATAAATCAAAAAAATTAAAAATAGTATTTACAAATTATAACATCGCAATTTGCAAGACAAAATTGGAATACTAATTTAACGAATGATGAGAACTGCATCGAACCATGCAAACAAAAATACCATTAAATAAAATCTGTACGCTATTTTTGTCCCATTTTTGTCGTAAGAAAAAACCACATCATTTACTCCTAAAAATATGGTAGAGTGGAATAAAGTGGGTTGAATCCAAATTTCAATGCAACCCAGCTTTAAGCAGGCATTAGCTTTTTCAAAGTTTGAAGTCTGTTAAAACACATAATCTCAGTTTAAAATATTAAAGATTTAAACAATCAGGATAGGAAAAGTTGTGGTTGAGACTCAACTTTTTCTTCAACAAAATTATACTACTTCTCTAACCACTAATTAGAAAAAAGCAGCATTGAAAAAATAAGATTAAATCAAATCAGAACCCGCAATTTAAAAATTCGGCAATATACGACTCGGGTATAAGCTGTCATTGGGCCTTATTTACGGCTTGAGTTTTTGGATTCAAGCTGCATCTTATTTTCCACAGAGTTGAATTAAAAAAACCGGTTCAATATTCTATTTGGCGGATTTTCATGGTGGGAATTGGCGCATTCCACGTTGTGATGAGAACAATAGAACATTGAGCCTTTTTCTCCACTAAAACCAACCAAGATCGGTTTTAATTTCATTTGGCCTAACTCCTTATGTCGAGCCGAAGATCTTGCAGCTGTCAATCACGTGACACAAGCTGCCGTCAGAGTTGGGTCGAAGATCGGGTCTTAAAGTCGAGTTTAAGAAATTACGGATCGAGCCGAAGTTTTTAAATCGCGGGTGCTATACGGTAGAATCACCCCCCCCCCCTGTTTGATTAATTTTATACCTTGTTTAAAGTCCCATTTATGTTTGAAGGATTAACCCGTTTTATATCCTTTGAAAACCAAAGGGAAATTTGTTGTACAAGCTTTTTTCCTAAGTTGTGTAAATTTTAAGCCATCTCTGTCTCTAATTTCTATGTAACGCTAAATTGTAACTCCTAGAATAAAGTATTGAAAGGGTTAAAAAACCATTGAAAAAACCGTACTGGAGAAACAGTGTTTGAAACTATTAAAACAATAGAAGCAGTAATTCATTTTAAAAGTTGGGTTTGGAACACTTGATCAGAGAGAAAGTGCGATAGAGTTATAGAAAGGTCCGGATTGTATCCGAACCCTTCTCCGGGATCAATGATATATGTGTTTCGACAGAGACAGACCCAACCCTGCTTCCTGATATTAGAGTCAACCCAACCCTGTTACTAGATACTCGAATCCAATTCTACTGCTAGATACTAGAATCCAATCCTATTCCTAGATACTAGAATCCAATTCTATTCCTAGATACTAGAATCCATTCAACCCTACTCCTAGATACTAGAATCCAATCCTACTCCCAGATACTAGAATCCAATCCTACTCCTAGATACTAGAATCCAATCCTATTCCTAGATATTAGAATCCATCCAACCCTACTCCTAGGTACTAGAATCCATCCAACCCTACTCCTAGATACTAGAATCCAATTCTACTCCCAGATACTTGAATCCAACCCTACACCTAGATATTAGAATCCAATCCTATTCCTAGATATTAGAATCCATCCAACCCTACTCCTAGGTACTAGAATCCATCCAACCCTACTCCTAGATACTAGAATCCAATTCTACTCCCAGATACTTGAATCCAACCCTACACCTAGATATTAAAATCCATCCAATCCTACTCCTAGATACTAGAATCCAACCCTACTCATAGATACTAGAATCCAATCCTACTCCTAGATACTAGAATCCTATCCTACTCATAGATACTAGAATCCATCCAATCCTACTCCTAGATACTAGAAACCAACCCTATTTCTAGATACTAGAATCTATCAAACCCTACTCCTAGATAATCGAATCCAATGCTACTATCAGAGACTAAAATCCAACCCTACTCCTAGATACTAGAATCCAATCCTACTCCTAGATACTAGAATCCATCCAACCTACTCCTAGATACTAGAAACCAATCCTACTCATAGATACTAGAATCCAATCTACTCCTAGATACTAGAATCCAATCCTACTCCTAGATACTAGAATCCTATCCTACTCATAGATACTAGAATCCATCCAATCCTACTCCTAGATACTAGAAACCAACCCTATTTCTAGATACTAGAATCTATCAAACCCTACTCCTAGATAATCGAATCCAATGCTACTATCAGAGACTAAAATCCAACCCTACTCCTAGATACTAGAATCCAATCCTACTCCTAGATACTAGAATCCAATCCTACTCCTAGATACTAGAATCCATTCAATCCTACTCCTAGATACTAGAAACCAACCCTACTTCTAGATATTAGAATCCATTCAAACTTACTCCTAGATATTAGAATCTATCCAATCCTACTCCTAGATACTAGAATCTATTCAACCCTACTCCTAGATACTAGAATCCAATCCTACTCCTAGATTCTAGAATTCAATCCTATTCCCAGATACTTGAATCCATCCAACCCTACTCCTAGATACTATAATCCAACGTTTCTCCTAGATACTATAATCCAATCCTACTCCTAGATACTATGGAATCCAACCATACTTCTGAGTACTAGAATCTATCCAACCCTACTCCTAGATACTATAGAATCCAACCCTACTTCTGAGTACTAGAATCTATCCAATCCAATCCTACTCCTAGATACTATGGAATCCAACCATACTTCTGAGTACTAGAATCTATCCAACCCTACTCCTAGATACTATAGAATCCAACCCTACTTCTGAGTACTAGAATCTATCCAAACCTACTCCTAGATAATAAAATCTAATCCTGCTCCTATATACTAGAATCCAATCCTACTCGTAGATACTAAAATCTATTTGATTCTACTTCTAAAACATAGATGGAATCCCAATTTCCCCTAAAAATTAATTGTTCATTCATTTTTATCCAAGTTTCGTTTTTCAAGGATTTTGAATAATTAGATATTTCAGATTATTATTATTATTCAAGTACATGTATTGCTGCAATGATTCCTTCGAATAAGAATCTCATTGCAACTAATTTTTGGCAATTTTAATATTATACTATATTATATTAATTTTATCCAATTGCAAATTCAATTCACAACTCAAATGTACGCAATGCACCGGGCTTTATCGTAATATTTAGGAAAGATATAAATTTGAGTTGATAGGATATCGTAATTGTTATTTTTTAAAAAAGTTTGAATATACGATTCTGTAATTGTTATTTCAGTAAAAAGTTTGAAATATATGCAAGAGAATGATTAAATCTTCTTTGTTGAGATATTTAAGAAATATCCATATCTTAATTTCTGGACTGGGGTTTTTTCTTCCGGCTGTACTAATTACAGGTATATATATCTATATATGTCTATATGTACGTCTATATATATAAAGTAGTAATCTCTTTGTGTTTGTTTGTCTATACTGTACTGTACTGTACTGTACTGTACGATGACCATTATTATCCTTTCGAAATTTCAAAATCTTTAAGAAATCTTAATATCTAGGTTGTGGTGCGGAGTTCCCTGGATTTATCACCTCCTCTAAAACAGAAACTGTGCTAGGAAAACATTATTTTAATCCGTAAAATATTATTAAATAGCAAATTAGAAGCAACAATAATAACGAAAAGAAAAATCTAAACTAATTCAGCGATCAGTGAATTAAAAGATAAGACGCTAAAGAACCTGTCAAATCATTCGTTGGGATGTTTAGAAAGATGAAAATTTCCCTGTATGATAATTGAAGGACTGCAGTATGGTTTTGGTGAATTATATTGGCGTACAAAGCCTAGGGGTGTCAGAAATGTTTTTTTTTGCATACTTTTAAAAACTTCTAAAAAACTTTTTAAGTTTAATTTTTGATAAAACTTTTTGTTTTTTATGATTGCAAATATCTATCTAAAACTTTCTTAAACCGGCATATTTTTTCTATATTCATTTAGTTAAGAGTTTGAGTCAAAATAAGTATTAATAAATATTGCTTTATATCGAGTAGATATCCTTAAACATACCGATGTAAAACCTTACAGAAAGTAGGAAAGATTCTGAAAAAAAAGTTGCCAAACCAAACAGAATTTTTATTTTGAACAAAAATATTTAGAACTTAAAGAAGCTTTTTCAAAAAACTGCAAAAAAAATCATATCTGACACCCCTAGGCTTAGTACGTCAATATAATTCACCAAAACCATACTGCAGTCCTTCAATTATCATACAGGGAAATTTTCATCTTTCTAAACATCCCAACGAATGATTTGACAGGTTCTTTTTCTATTTTATATAGTATCTAAATTTTTATTCCAATAGTGTAATAGAAAACCCCTGTTGCAAAAAAAGGATTGAGCATGTTTGTACAAAACCACATAGTTTTTAAATTTAGTTAGAAAGTAATTTTAAAAATATAATCAAAACACAAAAGGTAGTGAGATCTTTAGTACAAACGATTTTTCTTCGATTTATAAAGTTATTAAAAGCGATCCTAGACTGTACCAAGTAACCATGATCCTAGAATATATCCTAGAATATATCCTAGAATGTATCCTAGAATGTATCCTAGAACCCTGATCTTAGAATGTATCCTAGAACAATGATCCTAGAATGTATCCTAGAATATATCCTAGAATGTATCCTAGAATGTATCCTAGAACCCTGATCCTAGAATGTATCTTAGAACCCTGATACTAGAATGTATCCTAGAACCCTGATCTTAGAACGTATCCTAAAACAATGATCCTAGAATGTATCCTAGAATATATCCTAGAATGTATTCTAGAATGTATCCTAGAACCCTGATCTTAGAATGTATCCTAGAACAATGATCCTAGAATGTATCCTAGAATATATCCTAGAATGTATCCTAGCATGTATCCTAGAACCCTGATCCTAGAATGTATCTTAGAACCCTGATACTAGAATGTATCCTAGAACCCTGATCCTAGAATGTATCCTAGAACCCTGATCCTAGAATGTATCCTAGAATCCTTAACCTAGAATGTATCAAGGAACCTTGATCCTAGAATGTATCCTAGAACGATGATCCTAGAATGCATCCTAGAACCCTGATCCTAGAATGTTTCATAGGATGTATCCTAGAACGTATCCTAGAACTCTTATCCTAGAATGTATCCTAGAACACTGATCCTAAAATATATCCTAGAACCATGATTCTAGAATGTATCCTAGAATGTATCCTAAAATGTATTCTAGAATGTATCCTAGAACCCTTATCCTAGTATCCTAGAACCATGATCCTAGAATGTATCCTAGAATGTATCCTAGAATGTATCCTTGAATTTATCCTAGAATGTATCCTATAGAATGTATCCTAGAATGTATCCTAGAACCATGAACCTAGAATGTATCCTAGAACCGTGAACCTAGAATGTATCCTAGAATGTATCCTAGAACCGTGAACCTAGAATGTATCCTAGAATGTATCCTAGAACCGTGAACCTAGAATGTATCCTAGAATGTATCCTAGAACCGTGAACCTAGAATGTATCCTAGAACCGGGAACCTAGAATGTATCCTACAATATCCTAGAACCGTGAACCTAGATTGTATCCTAGAATATCCTAGAACCGTGAACCTAGAATGTATCCTAGAACCGGGAACCTAGAATGTATTCTAGAATATCCTAGAACCGTGAACCTAGAATGTGTCCTAGAATGTATCCTAGAACCGGTAACCTAGAATGTATCCTAGAACCGTGAACCTAGAATGTATCCTAGAATATCCTAGAACCGTGAACCTAGAATGTATCCTAGAACCGGGAACCTAGAATGTATCCTAGAACCGTGAACCTAGAATGTATCCTAGAACTGTGAACCTAGAATGTATCCTAGAACCGGGAACCTAGAATGTATCCTAGAATATCCTAGAACCGTGAACTTAGAATCTATCCTAGAACCGTTAACCTAGAATGTATCCTAGAATGTATCCTAGAATGTATCCTAGAACCGGGAACCTAGAATGTATCCTAGAATGTATCCTAGAACCCTGATCCTAGAATGTATCCTAGAATGTATCCTAGAATGTATCCTAGAATGTATCCTAGAACCGGGAACCTAGAATGTATCCTAACATCCGAAACATGACAGTTGGTGAATAGTCTTCCAAAATTTGTTAAGTTGTTTGATACCAAAGATATAATAATAAAGGATATTATATGGCAATCATATTATAGTAAAACTGATTTCAATGTAAAATATATGAAAGTAAAAGATTTTTGTTAACAAAATTAACTGCAAAAAGTCTGTAATGTCTAGTATAGGAGGACGACATTCAAAACTATTCACTGACTGTAATGCCTCGTGGGACCCAAGGGTATAATGCAAGGAAAGTTAATTGCGGTCGCGTATACTCTGCGTACATATCGAAACCAGTTCTCTCCGGGCGGAATTTGTAAATAAGAATAGATGCATCAGTGTTCGTTTAGTATCCGAGGAGGTTAAACGCATTAAATTTGACAATTTTGATAATTCACATAATAGTTTCCTATAACCAGAATATTTCATTGATTTTTTATGTGAAAGATGAATCCCATGTCAGGCTTTGACATCCGTCTTGTGTTTACCGCCCAGAGACAGTACACTGCAGTACACTTCTGAAATAACTTTCTTTGCATTACATCCTTGGTGGGACCCAGCCTTTACATAGTATTGCTGGAAATATTGTAGAGAGAGGAGCTTTAATTACAATTTTCTAATCTTTAAATTTTCTAATCCTTAAATCTCACAACCGTTAATATTTCCAAATGTAAATGAGACTAAAGCAAAGATGTTTCCCCCATCATCAGGTGTTGAAGATATTGGGATTTGAAAACTAAATTTAGAATTCAGTTCCTTTGAACCCTGATTCATAATATGACAAAAGTTTTTCCTTATTTGTTAAAAAATGTTAAAGCCGGCCGAAGTGTTACCTTGTACTGCTCTGTCTCCGGTCTGAGGAATCATAGGGTAAATATAAACTTTAGATCGTTTTTAAACAAATCCCAACCCTACTTTCTAGCACTAGAATTATATCATTTTCTTCTCAATATATTTCGGCAACAACTTTGGCATCATCACGAGTTTTTCCTATACAAATTTCAGATATAAGCAAAAAAATAAAAAAACTTTATATAAAAATTTTTTTTTAGACAAAAATAAAAAAAAACTTTTTATGTAACCTTTACAATAAGGAATTTTTCAAAATGAATATTTTCAAATTTTCAAAACAAATAAAACTTAAAAGAAAAATTAGAAAACCGTACCTTACTCTTTTGAAGAGTATTGAATGACTGGAAAAGGATTGACTAGTTTATGGGCGTATGCGGGGGGGGATGTGTTGAAGGGGGTAGAATTGGTCGGCAAAACGGTCGAATACATGAATTCGATCAACACTATAAGGTACTGTTGGTAATACATAAACATACAGCTTAAAACAAACATAATTCTTTTTTTTGAAATAGATAGAAAAAAGATTAACGATTTTTCGAATTACAAGTTTACAAGTAAACAAAGAGAAGCTGTTAATTGACAACTTCTCTTTCTTCACATTTTTATGTATCTCCCAGGGAACAGGAATAAAGGGAAAGGAAATGGCGCTGGTTCGGCAAGAGAAAGCCAGTCGCACTGCTTTGCAGACCGGTACAGTAAACTTACAAACACTCTTCTGGTACAGACACACAACATGACTACAGTCAAGGAAATTGTAGAACAATGTCGTCAATTATAATTAAACTTGAATAACGAGTAGTTTTATTGTAAACTTTAATCAAATTATATTCTTTGCATAAAAATTTGGCTTTATAGTGTTGACTTAAATATGTAAATAATATATTACATGTATATTCAACATATGTTTAAGTAAACAATTAACAATAAACAAATGTACTCTTCTAGACTGTACAAATACCGAGATTCTTACGTACTGTATAAACCTACAGTACACACCTTCGGTACTTTAAACTGACACACACTCTTTTGGTACAGACACACACACATGACGTTTCCGCCCCCTGGTATCTCCGCAGTTTGAATGATTGTGAGAAATCAAAATTGAAAAAAGTCGTCTTCCTTGTATTGATATGTACATACAACGACGACTGTATTTCACATCTTTAATTTATTCATTTACCAAAGCTTTTAAAAAATGCAGTCAATATACATTTTTTCGGAGATTTGATAATATATTTTTAATTAAATTTTTTTTTCTTTATTTGTCTCTATAGGTATCCTGGATAAAGTCGGATACCAAGGCAATCCTATCCCTCAACGGTCAACTTGTTACTCAGAACTCTAGATACCAACTTAGTATCCAGGTATACACATTACACACTAGTACAGTCATAACCTGAAAACTCCGAAATAGGAAGACGACTTTATAGCAATGTACGTAGCCTGTAGGTGTATTTGATGTTGTTATAAAGCAAATAATTTTACTAGACACTTATTAAATTTCAAATCAAGTTAAATGGGTCTGTTTACACTGAATAATTTCTGTTTCCTGTGTTCATTGGACTATTTAAAGTCATAATTTAAGTTTAAAAGTCGTCTTTCTATTCCAGAGTTTTCTGGTTATCACTGTAGTCAGAGCATAAAACTTAAGACAGGGTATCATTATGAAACCCAATATCGCAAACCCGGTTTCACAATTAGGGCAGGACAATTTGTAGATTTCAATATATTTCTAAGGAAATGTTTTTTCACAAGGTTAGTTATATTTTTTCTCTTTATTTTCTATTTCTTGGTAAAAATCTACACAAATATACCGACCCCGAAAAGGAAAGTTTCATTCATCTATATACTACTTTAAATTTCCGGCTCCGGTATACACAGTACACACCAAGGTTATAATTCAAGGAAAGTTATTTCAGAAGCGTATGCATATTTTGTACTGCAGTGTACTGCGTCTCTGGGCGGTGTTGTAAACTCAAGACGGATATCACAGCCTGACATGGGATCCTTCTTTCACTAAAAAAATCAATGAAATATTCTGGTCATAGGAAACTATAATGTGAATTATCAAAATTATCAAAATTAAATGCTTTTATCCTCCACGGATATTAAACAAACACTGATGCATCTATTCTTGTTTACAAATTCCGCCCAGAGCGAACTGGTTTCAATTTGAACGTAGTGTATACGCAACTGCAATTAACTTTCCTTGAATTATAACCTTGGTACACACTGTCAGAACAAATCCTTTAGTTGTGTTTGATCTATGTAAGTTTGATCTTGTAAACATATGTAATAACTTAGATTAGTTCAAGTATACTTGTACAGTCATGCTTTGTCCTCCTGTTTGAGAGTATTCTCTGTCCTACACTCCTACTCCGGAGAGTAGGTATTGGTGTTTCTTGACTCAAAAAAAAAAATTGGGGTCATCAAGTTGAGGTGTGCGCGGAGATCTATCTTTAGTTAGTTATATAAGTATAGTAACATAGCTTGCATAGCTAGGTTAACTGTCTATCTTCTCTTTATAAGACTAAGCATCTGTTAATGTTTGAATACTGATTTTATATATCTTTACTACGCAATTGCAAATGTGTCAGTACTATAGGTATAACATTTCCTTTTATATTCCTTAGTATAAGACACGGCTCCAATTGAAAAATAACATTTCAGGAATATAAAAAACTCATGTCATCATGTACTTTTATAATAAAAAATTATCTGTGCCTTTGACAAAAAAGATAAAAACACACTTCCACAAGGGAAACTAATGGATATACATATCTTGGATTAAAGTAGGTTGCAATTTACGGTTTATGCACGCATGTTTGCCACACTCTTGTGCGCCCTAATTGCAAAATCTCTCACAAAATTTTATTAGTGCAGGCTTAATGAGAGACACCTTTTTAAATACGTTCTTCAGTGTAGGTGCTAATTCAACCAGAAAATAGTTCCTATTTCAACCAGAAAATAGTTCCTATTTCAACCAGAAAATAGTTCCTATTTCAACCAGAAAATAGTTTCTATTTCAACCAGAAAATAGTTCCTATTTCAATAAGAAAATAGTTCCTATTTCAATAAGAAAATAGTCCCTTTTTAAACCGGTAAATAGTCCCAATTTTAATCAGAAAACAGTCCCTGTTTCAACCAGAAAATAGTTTCTATTTTAACCAGAAAATAGTCCTTATTTCAACCAGAAAATAGTCCCTATTCCAACCAGAAAATAGTCCCTATTTCAACCAGAAAATAGTCCCTATTTCAACCAGAAAATAGTCCCTATTTCAACCAGAAAATAGTCCCTATTTCAACCAGAATTATAAATGTTTGAAAATAGTTTTCCCTCTAACTTTACCGTTCTAATTTTAAACTTTGAATGAACAATTAGAATCTACATAGTTGAATTTAAAACAGGTTTGAAACTTCAAGAATGATGAAAATTAATTTAGCTCGTTTATAAATTTGTTTACTGTGGTCGGCATTTATATCAATACAATAAAGACGACTTTCCTGTTTAAATTTTGCTCTAAGCTTTTTTTAAATTACACGTTTCCAAGTAAACAAAGACAAGCTGTTATGGACAGTTTCTCTCTGTTTCCATGTTTATATGTATCCATGATGTTTGAAACCTTGGTCGAAAGTCGTCTTCATTGTAGTACTCTGTAGGGCCCTGGATTCTTCCAGTTAACTGTATCTAACATTACTCTCTAGGACCCTGGAACCTTCCAGTTAACTGTTCCTAATATTACTCTCTAGGACCCTGGAACCTTCCAGTTCACTGTATCTAATATTACTCTCTAGGACCCTGGAACCTTCCAGTTAACTGTATCATAATATTACTCTCTAGGACCCTGGAACCTTCCAGTTAACTGTATCTAATATTACTCTCTAGGACCCTGGAACCTTCCAGTTAACTGTATCCAATGTAACTGTTGAGGACAATGGAACTTATATCTGTCAGGTTAATACAGAACCTCCAGCTAATCAGGTATTTATTTTTATCCAACCTTCCAAAGATCTATTTTTTCACTCATTTTTTCATCCTTTAATTCATGTATTAATATCCTTCATCATTTGAAAGGAACTGATATTAACATTTATCCCGATTGTATGGTACAGACATAAACCATGCTGTGATCTTATGATTTCATGAGCACATCAGTCTGAAGTTTTGAAAACGAAATTAATAGAATATCATTGATAAGACGACATTTTAAACAAACTTTATTTAGGAGAGTACACTGCTTGTTGTGACGTCCCCTCGGTTTACGAATACCAGTGAAAGTGTGAAACAAGTTGCTCTGGGGATCACCACATTTCTCACGTGTGAGGTAAAACATAAATAGAATATTTGCAGATCCATTTAAAGAGCAAAAGTAAGTAAAAGGTCTATTTTTACGGAAGTTGCAGTATACAAACTGACAGCACAAACATTTTTCATTCAAAATATATTGTTAATAACAAAATAACTTAAGTTAGAATAAATTTCTTGAAAAATTTTCTAAAATATAGTTTAACAATGATTGTTTGCAACATAGATTAATTAACAATAACAGATAGAACACTAAATGTCGTCTTTTAAAGATTTAGGGATTTTTTCATCCAAAATAACCCTGAGGCGGAGGCTCAAAGGAGTTACGCCCATGCCTTATAATTCAACACTGGCTGCGCAGAACTCCTTTAGGCTTCAGCCTCAGGGTTATTCTAAACAAAAAACCCTTATATCTTGAAAAGACGACATCTAGTGTTCTATCTGTTATTGTTAATTAATCTATGGTTTGTAGGCTGAGGGTGTCCCGAGGCCTACAGTCTACTGGAAAAGAGAAGACGACATGAAGATGATTCTCCAGGTCAATAAAGATATAAAGAGTTGACATGCCCCCCATCATCCCACCCCTTTTCCCATTTCCTGTCTGAGCTAGCTGGAACCCCCTTCCATTAGCATCTGATTATATTACTACGTGTGCATTTTAATTAGTATTCCACCATAGAGTCTGCTTAAAGCTGAGAACAGGATGCTGCTTGCTTTCTTTTACAAGGTTTCAGCTTTACACAAACTAGCGCCTTTACATAGTGTAAGAAATGTTTTTAAAACCTGATTCTCCTTGTTCTCAAGTACACTTATACTCTATCTGTTATAATTTTATCTACAGGATAGAGGAGAAATACAGAAATGGAAAGGGGTTCTTCTTCCTTTAGCTCCCGTAACAAGAAGGTCAGACATTCAAGTTTTTAAGAAATAAAAAATAAAAAAAATTATTTAAAATTTTGATTCATGGTGTCAGAATAAACATGACAGTTGAGAAACTGCATTTGGACAATTTTGGAATAAATAAAAAAGCTTAAAATAATCAAAATTCTTTATATATCACGGTTATTTTGAAGGCAAACTATTTTTAGAAATTTCAATATCGTTTCAAAAATGATAGATTTAAAAGTAGTTTGAAAATGAATGCTACAAATCATTTCAAAGATCAAAGACGATCTTCAAACCATCTCTCAACTGTCATGTTTTGTGGAACACCCTTTTCATATTTCACAATTTGAAAATCAAAATATTCCATTTTTAAACAGAATAAAATTTGGGTCTACTTTACATCTTATGTATAGACATGTTTGTAAGTTAATTTTGATCATTCAGAAAAAAAATATATATAAAATAAATTGTTCAAATGTACATAATTCAGATGATAATTAAGTGATTTTTAAAAACTGCTATTATTTGTGGTATTTATCTAATTATTTAATAAAATTATAGCAACCTTTGTCATCAACGATCTATCAAAGATTTCCATGTTTTGGGACACCCTAGATAGTTTGATAGTTTCATATAGTCTCTCGTACAGCTTACCTACTGTTAAGACAGCTGTACATTTAACATAATATTAAAATATCAAAATTTGTGAAAAATTTTAAACTAATTTTTTTATTTATCTTTTAGCTCGAGTGGAAAGTATGTATGTATCGCAAATAACGGAAATCCTCCGACAATAATGAAGACCTTCACTGTACACGCTATGTGTAAGTGTTAATTTTAATCAATTGCGGCATTCTTATGAATAAATTTCATGTCGTCTTCCAAGAAATTTCATCCGTGGATCTTTAAAAACAAAATGGCGACAAAAGAGGAAATTTTGTGAACGAAGAGCACATTTTTTTGACAGTGTACAATTTCAAATTTGCAAATTTATCTTTGAAAAAATTTAATCCACTTCAGATGTTTTATTACTATATAAACCTCACCATATGCGTAAAATGTAATAAATATAATAAAAATCTTAATCAGTATAAAGAAGGCCGGTTGATTATGAAAAGTTAAATTAACAAAATTTAACATCTATTAAAGGAGAGTAAAATAATGAAAGAGCACTTAACGACTTGATGTAATTCAGAAACTAAAATATAAAGTTTATATGGATTATTATTTTTTTAAATGGCTTGAACGTTCAAAAATTGTAACAAAATCAAAAATTATACATTACGATCAAGTTAAATAGGATGTTAATCCGGTTAAATTTAAAAAAAGTAATTTTTAATTTTATACACAGCCTTACATCGAAAGAATTCATCAAATCTCGTATTCTTCACTTTCTGATAATGCAATGTTGCAGATATTTAGTTTTTTAATTAAATGAAAATATGGAACTCTTTAAAACTGTTCACGCATATTCATTGCTATTTATTTATTTTCGCAAATACTGAGATTTACGTAAAATAGTATAAAACTCATTGAAAAATTGTCAAGACGACATTTGATAAATTCTTTCGATTTACGGCTCATTTAGGGTTTAATTGTATACAAGCTAGGATTTAATCCAAAAAATACCTGAACGAAATAAATTGAAATTATCATTTGTTTTAGTTCCTCCTGAAGTAGCTGCCATCAATTCTTCTCTTGGTGCTGTCAGGGGGAGTGGAGTTGCCCTTGGTTGTTCTATTCAAGCCTATCCTCCCCCTACTATACACTGGAGTAGGAGTAGAGGTAAACTATCCTTCCCCTATTATACACTGGACTAGGAGTAGAGGTGAACTATCTTTCCCCTACTATACACTGGACTGGGATTAGAGGTAAACTATCCTATCCCTACTATACACTGGACTAGGAGCAGAGGTAAACTATCCTATCCCTACTATACACTGAACTAGGAGTAAAGGTAAACTATCGTTCCCCTGAACTAGGAGTTGAGGTAAACTATCCTCCCCCTACTATACACTGGACTAGGAGTAGAGGTAAACTATCCTCCCCCTACTATACACTGAAGTAGGAGTAGAGGTAAACTATCCTATCCCTTCTATACACTGGACTAGGAGTAGAGGTAAACTATCCTCCCCCTACTATACACTGGACTAGGAGTAGAGGAAAACTATCCTATCCCTACTATACACTGACTAGGAGTAGAGGTAAACTATCCTCCCCCTACTATACACTGGACTAGGAGTAGAGGTAAACTATCCTCCCCCTACTATACACTGGACTAGGAGTAAAGGTAAACTATCCTTCCCCTACTATACACTGGACTATGAGTAAAGGTAAACTATCCTATCCCTACTAAACACTGGACTAGGAGTAGAGGTAAACTATCCTCCCCCTACTATACACTGGACTAGGAGTAGAGGTAAACTATCCTTCCCCTACTATACACTGGACTAGTAGTAGATGTAAACTATCCTCCCCCTACTATACACTAGACTAGGAGTAGAGGTAAACTATCCTCCCTCTACTATACAAAGACTAGGAGTAGAGGTAAACTATCCTTCCCCTACTATACACTGGACTAGGAGTAGAGGTAAACTATCCTTCCCCCTACTATACACTGGACTAGGAGTAGATGTAAGTATCCTTTCCCTACTTTACACTGGACTAGGAGTAGAGGTAAACTATCCTATCCCTACTATACACTGGACTAGGAGTAGAGGAAAACTATCCTATCCCTACTATACACTGGACTAGGAGTAGAGGTAAACTATCTTCCCCCTGATCTATCTTTACTAAAATAGGTGATAAAACTGATTTTGATATTTTTAGGAGAACTAGAAGGAATCGCCGACACAATAGAACTGAGGTAAATTCTTTGAATAAAATATAAAAGTTGAAAAAAATGATTCACGCTTTATAATACATGAAACATGACAGTTGGTGAGTAGTGAATATCTTCTTAGATATTTTAGACTGATTGCAGTTTACTTTGTTAAACAAATCTTCCACTCAAATTCATTCTTACTTTCAATCAATTTTTCTATAATATGACTGCCATAAAATATTTTTTATTATTCTCTTTGGTATCAAAAAAATTAACAAATTATGAAAGACGACATTTTAAACTCTTCGCCTTCTTTGAAGCGATTAAGTGCTTAATGCGTGGAAAACAGCTGTCTTTTACTTAATCTGTTAAACCATGATTCGGATTAGAGTGCTTTGCCAAGGGATTAACACTACAAAAGTTCCAATCTTAAAAGCTTCATGTTCTAGTGATGATCTGACGGAAGCAAGGCTTGAAATTGATCACGTGACACATGCAACTTTTGGTAATTATATTTTAGATTAATTGTACCAAAGAAAAAAATTATTTTTTTAACAATGGATTTTCACAACTATTGCTTCTTTCAGCCAGAAAATGTGCCACTGAAACCAAAATAGATGCCATGACGTTTTTAACAATTTAAATTTATGTATCGAATATAATTACTGAAAGGCTAAACGAGCGTGGGTCGGGCGATATCCAAGGGTAAGCGCTTGCCGCAAACACTATTTTGTGACATATGTGGGTCGGAGGTAAAGCGGGTGTGGGTCAACTTCTCCTCATAGTTGAATACCTTTAATCCTGTTCCCCTGATAGTTGAATACCTTTAATCCTGTTCGCTAAATTATAATATCCATTGTGGACTAGTTTGAAGTGCTTGTCATACTAATTGAGTTTTGATTTTCAAGCTTTATTTGATATATTTTAACCCATAGAGTGTTGAATTTAGAGTGTTGAGTTCAGAACGTGTCGAGTTTTGAGTGTTGAGTTTAGCGTTTAGATTTTAAAATGTTACTTTAGAGTGTTGAGGTGAGAGTACTGAGTGAGTTTAGAGTGTTGAGTTTAGAGTGTTTAGTTTAGAGTGTTGAGTTTAGAACGTGTCGAATTTTGAGTGTTGAGTTTAGAGTGTTGAGTTTAGAGTGTTGAGTTTAGAGTATTGAGTTTAGAGTGTTGAGTTTAGAGTGTTGAGTTTAGAACGTGTCGAATTTTGAGTGTTGAGTTGAGAGTGTTGAGTTGAGAGTGTTGAGTTTAGAGTGTTGAGTTGAGAGTGTTGAGTTTAGAGTGTTGAGTTTAGAGTGTTGAGTTTAGAGTGTTGAGCTGAGAGTGTAAAGTGTTGAGGTGAGAGTGTACAGAGTTTAGAATGTTGAGAATTTGGAGTGTTAAGTTCAGAATGATGAGTTTTACAGTAATTTAATAGTTTAAAGTGTTGCAAGTTTACAGTATTAGGTAAAGAGTGATGAGTTTAAAATACATGAGTTTTATAGAGTTTTGAGTGCGCAGTGGAGTTTAGAGTGTTGAGTATTGAGCATGGAGTGAATTAAGTATTGAGTGTTGCACAAATATGTAGGATGGTCTAGGATGGTTAAAAATTGAACATATCTGAGATATACACACGACAACTCTGAAAGTTAGTCAACAAATTCTTAGACAGCCTCGTCTTTAAAGTGTCCCAAAAACTTGGCTCTTGGTTTTACCTCTCCAACTCACTTATACTTTTTTTGTAGCCCTAGATATATAATTTTCAAAAATGCAACGCGCTTGTTTCTAGCTGAAGGAGTAATCGACAAAATACTGTTAGATTATTGCGTGACGAGATATCTTGGTTTGCAGTGTGTACAGGAGTTGCGTGAGGCTAGGCACTATAGTTGTTATAAAGGTTCTTTACNCTCCCCAACTACAAGGTTACCTAGACAATAATTCAGCTGGTTGTGAAGAATTTTCAACCATTTAATACTTGATACTGGCTCTCTGATTGGTCGAATGCTTGATCCTGCAGGATTTGTTTGGTCGGATTGTCATGGTGATTCAGAATTTACTTTAGTTTACTAACGCTAGGTGTCTCTTAAAACCAAATTACTGCTTAAAGATTGTGAACAAAAAATATTAAAATTAATTACAATAAAAATTTATATAAAATAGAATTTTTTCCGAAAAGTTTTGCAATAAGAAATCTTTTCTTTGGGTAAATTTTAAAAAATTCTTTTTTTATTTAAAGCTCGAGAAAACAATATAAGCCATATAAGCCTGTAATAAGCCTTAATGTGATGATGGTAACTGTTCGCATTTCGTATAGGATTTGAATTGTTTGGCGGGGCTAACCCCCCACTTTCCCAATCTGACTCTAAATGCGTGAAAGTTAAGTGTTAGTTTAAATACTCTTAATAGCAGGAACCACATGGTTTAAATAAACATAATTAAAGGCTCATATGTTACGCTAAAAAACTGGATTAAATGAATTTACGCAAATGCTGTATCATTTGCTGAGAACAGAATCATGTCCAATTGATTGATGATTAGAGACTGGAAAGGTTTTCCTGCTTGCAGGGGGTTAAATATTTAACTCGATAAAATTTAAATATTTAATCTACAGCTTAATTTAGGTCACAAGCGGAGTTTAAGCTGAAACTTCACATTTAAGTAGTATACTTTCATTCTTTAGTTTTGGACTCTGGGGCCGGCAGATATTAATAACCATGCTGGTCGCAGTGTTTTTGACAATTGTTTAGAATAATACAATTTTGTTTGTTTGTAGGTAGATGTCCTATCTAAGAATGGTTTATTAAAGATAAATGACTTGCATTGAAGCATCGTGAGGGGGGATACATAGGATACATAAACAACTTAATATATCATAATATAAGCAATAAGCATGCTGAACACCTACATATGCATGCTGAATATCCACTCTGCATGCTAAACACCTACTTCTGCATTCTCAATATCCACTTCTGCAGGCTAAACACCTACTTCTGTATGCCGAATACCTTATTCTGATAATTAAGAACTACTTCAGTATGCTAAACCCCTATATACTTCTGCATGCTATATAACTACCACTGCAAAAAGAACACTACATTTTTTGCTTGGTTAATGCATGCTGCACTCGTTCTCTATGATCTGCATGCTGCATACCAATTACATATTCTGCATGCTGCGTACTTAATTCTCATCTTGTATACTGTAAACCCCATTTCTTGCATAGCTCCCTTAATTAAGCTTTCGGTGTGCGTACTCGGATCGAAGAAATACTGGAGTTTAGTGGAGGGTGATTGGGGTTTCCCAACTATTAATTAACAAGCATATATTTTGATGAAAATATTTTTGAAATTTGAAAAAATTCTCAACATTTTGTGGAGCCGTTTAAGTACGAAAACCTTAAAAGTCTTCAAAGCTAAATGCCCAATACTACCCAACACTATAAAACCCCGAAACGTTAATTGTAAATATGTTCATGTTTATTGAGTCTTAATCGTTAAAGAAGTAAAGTATCATATTTAAAAATATATCAAGCTAGACTACAGTAGTGAGCAGCAGCCCCGCTTGTATTAAACTGTCATTATTAGTATATTATTGTATATTATTAAGTCATCATCATAAAATCTACATATTATAAGATTCTGCAACTATCTATCTATCTGTCTATCTATCTATCTGTCTATCTATCTATCTGTCTGTCTATCTAAATATCTATACAATCTATACATAAATTTAGCTTGTCTGTCCGTCTGTTTGATTGTATCCAATAAACGTCAAAACGGCTCAACCGATCAGGCCCAAATTTTAATATGTAATCTTAAAAAAATGTAATCTTAAGTTATTTAATTTTGTAAAATTTTGAAAATGCGCGAAAAAATATTATGAAATCCGCAAATAAAAAAATAAAAATTTTTTACACTGCACATAAAGAAGATGCTCACAGATAAACCCACAATTAAAAGTTGAAAAAGTAGATGGGCGCGAAAACCCTAGTAAGAATATAAGCGTACTAGCTTGGGAACCCAGAGCCCGAAATTTAAAAGAGTATCGTAGAACGAAACTCAAGAGTTTCCTTGTTGGGGTCTTAACATTTGTGTAGATTTTGATTTAAGGATATGGAGGATATGAAGAAACTAAATAAAATCATATTTTACAAGAAAAATGTTGATTTCCACATAGTTGCGCCACTGGTAGAGGCTGAGGCTCTATAAGAGACTCTTATGTTGGATTTCCTTAGTTCTGATCGCTTAATCTTGATATCCAATGTGGACAATTTTGATTTTCTGCTTAATCCTCTCTTTTGGATTTCCTGGCTGGGTTCCGACCAATGATATAGTTCTCTGAGTGTGCGCCAAATTTCCCGGCTTCTGATTGGGGTTTCGGTTTATGCAAAGAACACTGTGATTGGTTTAATTTTAGACACTTTCCAGGATATTAAAATTAAGATTATATTAATCTGCAGATTAATATAAAAGAGTAGATCATTCATTGATTTCTAAAGTTTTCAGCTCGGTACAATAAAACCAAACCAAATAATATTGTTCAGAAATGTAAACATGTAGAGCTACCAGTACAATATCAATAAAACCAAAACAAACAAGACTGTACACATACAGAACCAGCAGTTCAGTATAAAAAAACCAAACCAGCAGTGCAGTGCAATAGAACCAAACCAAATGATTTTGTTCAGGAGAGTACAACGGAAAAACTGTAGCAGTATATAAAACCAAGCCAAAAAATATTGTACAGGACTGTATACATGTACACATACGAGTTAGCAGTGTAGTACAATAAAACCAAACCAAATATTATTATTCAGGACTGTACACATGTAGGGCCAGCAACCAATTAGGCTCAGCAGAGGCTGTAGTTCTTCTTAAAGGTAAAAGTCAAAGGAACTGTAACCGTAATTTCAATTTAAAGGAACTGTAAGCGTAATTTCAAGTGACCCTCTATTTAAAGAGGGACACAAGCCTTTGACCAGGAAACCTTTATCTGATCAATATTGTGCAATATAATGTGTTTTCCTAGGCTAAAAAGTGTTGATTCTGTTTAATTCTCCCTATTTTTCTGCAGTAGAAATGCGCAAGTTATAGAGAAATCACAATTAAAAAACAACCAGTTTTTAAAATTAAAAAGATGGATAAATGCAAACTTGATCAAACAAATCTGTAAAGAGCTTACCATTGTACATCTGGCATTGCCATCTTTACGGGGTGGTCAATTGAATTTAATACACGGTCCCTTTAATAGATAATTATAATTATTATTCTGAGTTGATAATAATAACAACAATTAAATTCAGGAGACTTTCGATGTAGCTTCAAATAGTAACTTTCCCGATTTGAAAATTATCTGAACAGTTTCTCTGAAGGAAGTGTTTGCAAAAAATAAAGGGGGTATAGGCATACAACGAAGAATTATCTATAGTGATCGCTACTAATCTTACTTCTATCTGTTACATTTATAAGGAGAAAATTGTTAAAAACAATTCATACCGAAGAACATGGCGTCCATACAAATTCAGAAAGTTGCAACTTTCGACTCAGATTCTCAAAATATTTTTGATTTATTTTAGAAAAGTTTGAGGAGAGGGTAAAAGAACCAACACAGTCTTGGTGGGAGAACTACTCAACAAAAGGGACAAATTTTGTTTTTAATTATTAATTTTTTTTCATACGATGCATAATAAGATTAAGACCAAATTTTTTTTAATTCACTTCTAACTATTTAGAAGAAATTTTTAGTTTGTCAAATAAAATATGCCAGCTCAGAAAACATGCTTTGAATGCATGTTTGAATGTGTGGAAAACAGAAGCCACTTTTGACCTGGAATTCTATTTTAAATTTAAGCCAATAGGCTAGAACCACGGCTTGATGCACAAGGGAGAAGGAAAAAGGATCAGCCGGGACTTAAACCGAAATGGAGTTAGTAATCAAGAAGGATTAGAAGGAGGAAGATTAACCTGTCGTATGAGACAAATGAATGGCGGAGAGTCCGCCAGAGAGCTCCGGCTTTTCACAATTCTTTAGTATCAACCATTATTTGTTCTTTTTTATAATGTAAATATATGTTTTCATAACTCTGTAGTTTTACTCACATCAGTTTCAGGCTTTAGATTTCCTTTATTTTACATCACTATTAAATTGTAACAATATATTGTTAATTATTTGCGAAACGAGTTTTTAAAATTTATTAAGCTAAAGTTGATTTATTTTATTTACAGTAATTCACATTGTTTTTAATTGAGTCACAAACACAGATTTTAAGATATAAATGCAAACCTATATAGTAGCCTTTAAATATTTCAAACTAGGAAGTTTGAAATATCCTCAGGTTGGACAGATATAATGATAAGAAAATTTGAGTTTGTGGCGAAGACTTCAAACGAAAGTATTTTCTTTGTAACGAAAAGTCTCTAAACCTTTCTGATATTTTTATCAATAAAATTTGTCTGATCAGAAAAAGAGAAAAAACGACGGAAAGATATGGCAAAACTAAGGTTGGGCGAGAATAAGTATAAAACAAACAAAAAATTTAAATAAAAACATTATCAATTTTTTTTTCTGAAACCCATGTTTAGGAGAAATGAGCAAAGAAGCACGGTGAGAGGGGTTGAAACATCAAATACCCAAGAGGAAAACAAAATATGTTCAAGCATATTTCTAAATTTTGAGAAACCCTCAGAAAAAAATGAACATGTCGGATTCACAACGGCCTCTTTTAAAACTTTGTTTGAGTAAAAATGATGAAGATATTCTAGTTTAGTTTTATAATAAATTTTTTTTTAAAAGTTTAGATTTAAGATTCTCTACAAAAGTGGCGAAAAAATTAAAAATATGCCCTTGAAACCTAATAATCAAAATCATAACAATTCTGCCGAAAAAAGAAGTCATGGAACTAGTTCTTTTAATTGAAATATTTAAAAATTCATTTAGTATTTTGTTTTTCTTGTTTTGAAGTAAACAAAAATTTTAAGGTAAAGAAATTTTGTTGTTTAGAGCAGTACAGAGGAATACACGGCAATGTTTAGTTCTTCTTTCTCCATTCATCCAACCCTGCTCCATTATACTATCCACTCCATACTATTCATGTTCTCCATTTATTAGTTCTCCATTCCTCCAACCTTACTCCATTATAGAATCCACTCCATTCTATTCATGTTCTCCATTTATTAGTTCTCCATTCATTCAACTCTACTTTATTTTACAAACTACTCCACTCCAGTAATCAACTTCTGCTCCATTTTATCATCCTCCACTCCAGTCTGGTCCTCAAATTTATTATTTAAATGTTTTTATCTTTGAAATATATCAGTACTTAAAAAAGTAATATTCTACAAAAAATTTTAAAAATAAAGTTATAATAAAAATTTACTTTTTGTTAGTTGCGAGTTAAAAATTTAAAAAATGTTTGTAAATATCTTAAAGGTTCAAGATTGCCATACATTCTTATTCTTTTTGGGATTTTAAAAAACAAATTTTAATAATTTTGTTAAACATTTTATTCTATTTGTATCTTTATATGAAATTAATAAAATAAAATGTCTATTTCTTGATATCTAACATTTATCAGAAGTAAGAACTAATTGTGTTGTGATTCTCCGGATCAAACATTGATCTCCCATGTTTTGCAGACCTACGGATTAATCTACAGGGTGTCCCAAAAAACGTGGGAATTCAGTGACGAATTCGATATCGTCTTTGTTATGAATTAGCATTGTAATACCTATTTTCAAAAGCCATAATATTATTATGTCTGTTAGAGTTTATTTTATGAAAAGTGTAAAAGACTGTTAAGAATTGTCTATAATGTCTCCGCAAGATGAACAGTGAAGACGGACAAGTTTACTCTGTTTGTAAACTGTAATTTTCTTGTTTTACTAAGTACTTGTATGCAGTCAACACATAAACAAACAAATTCTAAACATAGCAGACGAAAATCTTACAGAGTACAGCTTTCTCAGTAGGTATCACTAAACTAAATCAAAGAATTATTTAAAAAGACGATATCGAATTCCCTGTAATTCCTTTTCGATATCTAGTGATGGTTATACCTTGCAGGGACAACTTACATTGAGTGATCCTTGTATCCTCAAATATTGAAATTGAGATCCAGAGTTAACAAGATTAACAATATCCACACAAAAGTTGCATAATAAATAATAATAATAATAATAATAATAATAATAATAATAATAATAAATAAAGTTTTATTTCTATTATATATATCGTTTAGGTTTTACATTTCTAAATGCGCTATGTTATGAAATTTAATATCAAAAAGTAATTTTTATCAAAGTGGCTGAATGAAATGTTTGAATTATCATAGAAAAGATAACATTATGAAATTTTAATAAAAAGCGCATTTTTTTGGTAACAAGATCTGATGATATTTTGGACAGACTGTTTATTATAATTGTGTATATACAAGGTGTCCCACTAAACATGACAGTTGGTAAATAGTTTTGAATGTTGTCTTCCATACACTGTATTAGATATTAACGGCTGTTTTCATTTTATTTCGTTTAAAAAATCTTTTGCTCAAATATGTTTTACATTAAAGTTAATTTTAATATAATATGACTCCTATATAATATTTTTATTATTGTCTTTGGTATTAAACAACTTAACAAATTACGGAAGAAGACATTCTATTTACCAACTGTCATGTTTCGTGGGACACTCTGTACATTAAGAAAATGTTTTGGACACACTGTTTACTATATTGTGTGTATATATATATAATGTACTGCATTTCAACTTGTTGTCGACCTTGGTGGAAACCTGCACCATTAAGTATATTTGTACGGTATAACTAGACGTGATTAAATGGATAGTATTGCGGCTGGGACAAGCTATAGAGACCGAAGTATCTCAAGAGATTGTAAAAATTTAAGAAATGGCGTAAAAACATGGTGCTCGAATTTAAGGATAATTTCAATAGGACTAATTAGGACTAAAATTCGTATTATATTGTATAGTATTGTAAATTGTTTTCAGTTCAAACCTTTTGAAAGAAAACAAAAAGTTTGGGCCTCTTTTTTATTTTTCTGAAGATATTTAATTTTTCCGTTTTGTTTATTGAGAATTCATAAATTGTGTTTATACAAACTGTATTTCGTGGTGCACCCCTCACCCTTCAGTAAAAGTAAATTCAACCTAAAGTCTGACCGCGTCAACCTTGTTGTACCGGCTTGTCCTAATGAGTGTCTGCTTTATTTACCCAATATCCGGGCGATACAGTAAAAAAAACTGGGACCGGAAAGGTTGACCCGGCTCGGAAATTCAAATGTACTACGGCTGCCCGTGTCGTATAGTATACCTCATATTAAGGAGGGATCGGGGAGAGAGTACAACCACAACAATTTGTAACCTCTACAGAAACAGGTTGTATTAGATTAATAAGCGTGCTAGGGGTGAGAGATGGGCCGGGCGCGTTCGTTTTTTTCATTTCGTTCGATTATCGTTCGTTTTCTTCGATTGTTCAAGTTCAACAAATAAATGATTTCGTTTGTAATCAAAATTATCGTTTACTTTTTATCTATTTCGTTCGTTTTTTCACTGAAAAGTCAACCAGTAAAATCGATCGTTCAGCAAAATCGTTCGTTCAATAAAATTGTTCGTTCATTAAAACGATTATTTTTTCATTTCTCTGAACAATCCATTTTGCTCTTCCATCGTTCGTTTTTTTTCGATCGTTTAAAAATCGGTAATCATATCTAGCTAGGGGCACAGCAGATTTGTGTGGTGGGGATTGTAAACTGTTGTGGTTGCCCCCCCCCCCTCTTCTTGTATATATATATATCTCGTATATGGATATATATGGCACGTTGATCTGAATGATATTGAAGATTAAAGATCTGGAATAGTAATGTTATTGCAGTGTATTGCTAGTATTTCTACACCCAGCAACACAACAACATCTTTAGATCTTAATCTTTACTTTAACTTTACCAACACACATTTAAAATTTTATAAATTCGTAGTATTAACGTTGCTTGGCGCCACTCGTTCCTTGACTTTTCAGCTTAAACACAAGGTCTAAACTTGGTTATTTATAACAGCACATGAATTCAGTAACTAATGAGAGATAGATAGTCATGAAATCATTTAAATTGCATACAACGTGGATGTGATATTAAGGAATTCTTATATCTTTGCAACCTGATGGCGTAAACCTTTGATATTACAAACTTAAGTTATTTGATCTAACTAGATTTATAGTTTGAAATATATAAGGTCTACGACATCGGGTTGCAAAGATATAGGGATTAGAAAATCAGATTTTGTGGCAACGACTCAATTCTTTTGTACACTATTTAATCGATTATTACTATTTTCTACGATTTATCAAAGCCCTCACAGCGATCTTAGCTGATTCCACATAGTTTAGGAAATTATGCATTATCTATTGAAACCGGGCCTGAACTTATGGTCAAGGTGTACCAATCCACGATTACTTTCGTGTAGCCCTAGAAATAAAGGTTTTAAGAACAAGTTCTTTCTAGATTCAATTTTTTTTAAATGTGCATGATTTTGTTCACTTGCAATAAAATAAGAAATTATGAGGTATATTATTTTTCTAAGATAAAAAAAATTTTTTTATATTTTTCCTTTCAGATTTTTTAGTGCCGGACTCCTCCTAGGTAGTTTTTAACACATGAGCTTGGAGTTAAACCTGGACCCGGAGAAACTTGAAAATATCATGTCGAAACCAGATTTTAAACACAACAGGAAATTAAACAACATCATAATCAACAAATCTTTGCCAACTTAAAAACTTTAAGAATAAATGTTATGATATAAAAATAACAAACTAAAAGATTACCTACAAAGGATGCAACTCCAGAGATAAATCTGCTACGATTTTTAATTTTTAATTATAAAATGTCAATAAATTTTCTTTTTAGTTTGGAAACTTTTTATAAATATTTCTAAAGTAAAAGGAAGAGCATAGAAGGCAATCATTCCACAGTTTTTTATTCTCTCTGTATATAGGGAAATTATCATTTAGGAAAAATTTTAATGTCAATTTGGGAAGTTTTCGCTTTGGAAATTTTATAATTGAGAAGTTTCTCTTGAGAAATTAACCATTTGGGAAGTTTCCTCTTGTGAAATTCAGCATTTGGGAAGTTTAGAAATTGTGAAATTCAGTATTTGGGAAGTTTTCTCTTAGGAAATTTAACAAATTTGGGAAGTTTCCTCTTGGGAGATTTAAAATTTGTGAATTTGCAACAGGAAAAAAAACACAGAGTAAACCACTATATATAGTATTTTAATATTTGTTTAATCTAGAGTTATAAACCACTATATATAGTATTTTAATATTTGTTTAATCTAGAGTTATAAACCTCTATATATAGTATTTTAATATTTGTTTAATCTAGAGTTATAAACCACTCTATATATAGTATTTTAATATTTGTTTAGTCTAGAGTTATTGACCACTCTCTACAGTATTTTAATATTTGTTTAATCTAGAGTTATAAAACAAAAATCTCTGGGAGCTATTTCAACCAGGAGTAAAGGTTAGAGAAAGTTATATAACATGGAATTTGAACTTTGATAGGGGTTCAGTGACGGCTTTGAAGTTTTGAATTTGATTTTCTCCATAACCCCCACCCCCTCTACCTACAACACCCTTTTTTCCCTTCCAAAAATTAACAAAAAGAAATGACGACATTTCATTTTGTATTTCTGCAAGTTTGATGGACTTAAGGTTTTCGTTCAGATCTTTCCAAAAACTCTGATTTTATAATAAAGGGTAGTTATTGCAACTCAATGTCGTGAGGGGAGGAAGGCCAACCACATCAATCTCTAGTCCGAACCACATTCTCATCATTTTCTCGTCCGAACCACATCGAAATCTTCGTCCTTTCAATATTATTTTTTTGTGTCCGATCCTTGAAAATAAATACATTTTTTAAAAATATGGCATATATGGAATATCAAATTTTCCTAATTAATTTTTAGATTTGTGTAAAAATGAAAATGCTCCATAAACGATGTTCTACAAAAAAGCGTCTGTTTAAAAGCCCTTTCTTTTGCGGAAAATGCCGCAAAACATTCTCAAACTTGATGTAAACAACTTTTTGTAATATTCAAGCTGAATTTGGGTTAGAGATATGACTTACAATTTTTATATGATTAAATACTGTTTGAATTCATAGGGTTGTGACCAATTAACTGTAGCAAATGATTTGAATAATATAAATTGAACATTATTTTTTCTATAATTTTAAGCATGCGGCAGGCAGTAGTGATCTTTTAGTGGGGACAACAAATCTACCTTATTTGTAAATAAATCAGTTGAAATGGAAAGATTAAAGACCATGTTCACGCGAATTCTTTGGTATAAATTTTTATGTGTGAAAGTTATCCATTTTGGAGGCAAATAATATTTGACATCATTCTCGTAGATTTGAAGATTCCAACATCTAAAAATCCTTGGAAAACTTTATTCTAGTCATGTTTTATGCCCTAACGTCGCCATATTTTTAAAAAATGTATTTATTTTCAAGGATAGGACACTTAAAAAAAAAATAATATTGAAAGGACGAGGATTTCGATGTGGTTCGGACGAGAAAATGATGAGAATGTGGTTCGGACTAGAGATTGATGTGGTTGGCCTTCCTCCCCTCATGTCGTAGACCTTAGATATTTCAAACTATGAGTTATTTCTTTATCAAATAATTTCAGTTTGAAATATCAGATTGGAAAGTTATAAAGATTACAAAATATGAATTTTTGGCAAAGACTCTATTCCTTTGTTTCTAAAAAATATGTTATTTAGGAGAAAACATAAAACCGTACAGACAGCTTTCAGATGGATCTCTCCTCTTACGTAAAAGAAAAGACAGTAATATATCCAGGTTTAACCGATCATTGTATCCTTTGTAAATTGTAAATTTTATTGTCGAAAATATACGCAGTTTAACTCGGAACTTTGGAGATATCGAACAAATTAATGTAATGTCTCTTGACATTTTTACATGGATTTTATACTATTATATCTGAATCTCGGTAAATGTAAAATAAATGAATAGTTATGGAATATGCTGGAACAGTTTCAAAGAGCTTTATATAAGAATTTGGTTAACCCTATAAAGGCACTGTGGGGTCTGAATCTATATACGCCTGGGGGGGGGCGTCCCACGTCACCCCCCCCCTAGAAAAAGGGCTTAGAGAATAGGTACAGGGTTAAAATTCATGTTCATAGCACAATTTTTTAAGGCCAGCTCATTGAAAAAAGTAGACCAATAACTTTAACAGTTTGGGTGTTAGGGAGGGTTGAAAAAAATGCCAGAAAAAGAGTCAGAAAAATGAACAAAAAATTGGGTTTATACAAATATCAAAGTGTTGCACAACTTTCTGCATCCAAGGGCTTTTCAAAAATATAGTTTTTAGATCTGTAGCTTTAGTCACAAAAAAAATTATTGGCTATTATATATTTTTTTTAAAGAATGGTATTTTTTCCGTCTTTTACCCAACCCTTTGCATTAAAAAAAATTACAAAGAATCATTTAAATTTCATTCATTAAAAGTCAAAAAAAAATTCACGATGTAGTGTCAAAAATGAAAGTACTAGGACCAAAATCAACATTACACCCCCCCCCACCCAGCCTGTTTAGGGTTAAAAACTAAATATTTGCAGTATTCCATTATCAGTATCAGTTAAGTAATCGACATTTTATTTTTTCTTTCAATGTCTTTATAGTTTTGCTTAAACTGTAAAACAACCCAAAAATGTCTCAATATATGGAAATAAAAAGATTTCTATTATTCATAAACTGAACTCGGTCAAAATATGAAAACCAGTAAACACATTGTCTAAAAATATCCTTTGTGTTTTGGCCTTAGATCAAACTAATTAAAAATCTTTTAACAAAAAACATCTTGAACATCTTGAATCCATCCGTATCAACTTTTTTGATGTTTTTTATTCATTTAAAAGTCTCATAACAATATTTTAAAAGATGTTTTCTTTTTTTCTTCTTAAATGGAGTGACCGGCAATGTATGGTAGTTGAACTGAGAATGTAGTATTGTTGACGTTTTTTTAAAGAATCATTTGAAATCTATCAGACGTTTTTACGGTGCATATTTGTTCAGCAAGGGCGCAAATTCAATCTTTTTGACTTTTGAGGGATGATTTTGAGAATCGGTTTTTAAAAATATAAACATCTAATTAGTTTGCTGTTTAATTATTAACATTTTTTGTCGATTTAAAATATCGATTCTAAAAACGTAACCACCCAAATGGATAATTTTGAACGTCGACTTTGCGCTCAAACTCAGTAATTATACATCATTAAGACGTTTCATATGTCTCAAATGAACCCTTAAAATTTTTTTCCACAATACTACATTCTCAGTTCAACTACCACACATTGCCGGTTACTCCCTTTAAGGATTGGTCAGATTTACAATACCCTTAGAATTGGAATTATATAATATAACAATCTATCTCCCATATAATGACTATAACTGAACTGTAAATACATTTTATATTATTCTGTTTGTTTCTGAGGACCACAGTATATATTTAGAAATATTTGCTTTTATAGGAGAAGTTTTCTGGAACCCTTCCCTATGAATCCGGATATATTCAACAGTAAGTTGACATTGATTTAACTAGAAGCAAGGATGTAATGCAAGGAATTAAGTTATTTCAGAGGTCTACGCATCTTTTGTACTGCAGTGTACTGTCTCTGGGCGGTTATGTAAAACAAGACGGATGTTACAGCCTGACATGGGATCCGTCTTTCACATAAAAAAATCAATGAAATATTCTGGTCATAGGAAACTATTATGTGAATTATCAAAATTATCAAAATTTATTGCTTTTAACCTCCTCGGATGCTAAACGAACACTGATGCATCTATTTTTGTTTACAAATTCCGCCCAGAGTATACACCACACGACCGCAATTAACTTTCCTTGAATTACATCCTTGACTAGAAGGGTAGGATTCATTTGTTGTACAATTCAGTTTTGCCGTGTATAGTCTGTAAGTATATACCGTACATTGTACAATGTACAACCTGCACAAGCTCACTGAATTACTGATGGGCCTCGTTTATGTCAATATCTTAGTAAAAAGTATAAATTTTGCATAGTGTAATAAAACAAAATTATCAAGCATAACATCTAGAAAAGAACAAACATCTTAAATTATTAGAGAACACTGTTAACGGACCTAAAAACCTTGAGTGTTAAATAACGGACCTGAGAACCTTGAATGTTTAATAACAGATCTAAAAACCTTGAATGTTTAATAACGGACCTAAAAACCTTGAATGTTTAATAACTGACCTAAGAACTTTGAATTTTTAAAAACGTATCCTAAAAACCTTGAATGTTTAATAACGGACTTAAAAACCTTGAATTTTAATAACGGACCCTAAAAACCTTGAATGTTTAATAACGGACCTTAAAACCTTAAATGTTTAATAACGGATCTAAAAACCTTGAGTGTTTAATAACGGACCTAAAACCCTCGAATGTTTAATAACGAACCTAAAAACCTTGAGTGTTTAATAACGGATCTAAAGCCCTTGAATGTTTAATAACGGACCTAAGACCCTTGAATGTTTCATAGCGGACCTAAAAACCTTGAATATTTAATAACGAACCCAAAAATCTTGAATATTTAATAACGGATCTAAAAACTTTGAGTGTTTAACAACGGACCTAAAACCCTTGAATGTTTAATAACGGACCTAAAAACCTTGAATATTTAATAACGGACCTAAAAACCTTGAATATTTAACAACGGACCTAAAACCCTTAAATGTTTAATAACGGACCTAAAAACTATGTCCATCCCTTCCTAAAAGTCGATAGTTCATGAATAAAGCATATAAAGAGAATTGAACATGTTCAGCTCTGGGTTCTAATGAAGGAAGAAAGCTGCCTATGTGTTATTTCTACCATCATACGGACCAGGTACCTAAATTTTTTTCAACCATTCTCCTCTTTTGAATACGATCTTCACTTTACCTCAACCATTCTCCTCTTTTCAATCCGTCCTTCTCTTTAACTCAACCATTCTCCTATTTAAAATTCTTCTTTCTCTTTAGCTCAACACATTCTTCTCTTTTTAATCCGTCATTCTCTTTAACTCAACCCATCCATTTCTTTTCAATCCGTCATACTCTTTAACTCAATCTATCCTTCTCTTTTCAATCCGTCCTTCTCTTAAACTCAACCTATTCTCCTCTTTTTATTCCGTCCTTCTCTTTAACTCAACCCATCCTCCTCTTTTCAATCCTTCCTTCTCTTTAACTCAACCCATCCTCCTCTTTTCAATCCGTTCTTCTCTTTAACTCAATCCATCCGTCTCTTTTCAATTCGTTCTTCTCTTTAACTCAATCCAACCTTCTCTTTTCAATCCGTCCTTCTCTTTAACTCAACCCATCCTTCTCTTTTCAATCCGTACTTCTCTCTAACTTAACCCATCCTTCTCTTTTCATCCATCCTTCGCTTTCACTCAACCCATTTTTCTCTTTAGCTCAACACATTCTTCTCATTTTAATCCGTCCTTCTCTTTAACTCAACCCATCCATTTCTTTTCAATCCGTCATACTCTTTAACTCAATCCTCTCTTTTCAATCCGTCCTTCTCTTTAACTCAACCTATTCTCCTCTTTTTATTCCGTCCTTCTCTTTAACTCAACCCATCCTCCTCTTTTCAATCCTTCCTTCTCTTTAACTCAACCCATCCTTCTCTTTTCAATCCGTCCTTCGCTTTCACTCAACCCATTTTTCTCTTTTCAATCCGTTCTTCTCTTTAACTCAACCCATCCTTCTCTTTTCAATCCGTCCTTCTCTTTAAATCAACCCAATCTCCTCTTTTCAATCCGTCCTTCTCTTTACCTCAACCTATCCTTCTCTTTTTAATCCGTCCTTCTCTTTAACTCAACCTATTCTCCTCTTTTCTATCCGTCCTCCTCTTTAACTCAACCCATTCTCCTCTTTTTAATCCGTCCTTCTTTGTAACTCAACCCTTTCTCCTCTTTTCAATCCGTCCTTCTCTTTAAATCAACTATTCTCCTGTTTTTAATCCGTCCTTCTCTGTAACTCAACACATTCTTCTCTTTTCTATTCGTCCTTCTCTTTAAGTCAACTATTATCCTATTTTAAATTCTTCTTTCTCTTTAGCTCAACACATTCTTCTCTTTTCAATCTGTCCTTCTCATTAACTCAACTCATCCATTTCTTTTCAATTCGTCATACTCTTTAACTCAATCCATCCTTCTCTTTTGAATCCGCCCTTCTGTTTAACTCAACCCATCCTTCTCTTTTCAATCCGTCCTTCTCGTTAACTCAACCCATCCTCCTCTTTTCAACCCGTTCTTTTCTTTAACTCAACCCATTCTCCTCTTTTCTATCCGTCCTTCTCTTTAACTCAACCCATCCTCCTCTTTTCTATCCGTCCTTCTCTTTAACTCAACCCATCCTCCTCTTTTCTATCCGTCCTTCTCTTTAACTCAACCCATCCTCCTCTTTTCTATCCGTCCTTCTCTTTAACTCAACCCATCCTCCTCTTTTCTATCCGTCCTTCTCTTTAACTCAACCCATCCTCCTCTTTTCTATCCGTCCTTCTCTTTAACTCAACCCATCCTCCTCTTTTCTATCCGTTCTTTTCTTTAACTCAACCCATTCTCCTCTTTTCTATCCGTCCTCCTCTTTAACTCAACCCATTCTCCTCTTTTCTATCCGTCCTCCTCTTTAACTCAACCCATTCTACTCTTTTCTATCCGTCCTCCTCTTTAAATCAACCCTTTGGATTTTTTATTTAATCAATATTTTCATTTTGCATTTATGTCTGCATTTTCTGCACTGACATGATGCAGACACTGAGTACACAATTTATTGCACAATTGTTTGCATAAATATTATGCAACTGCATGCTGTTCAGAAAAAGATCTAACCCATAGTGGGGACTGGGGAGTGGGGGGGGAGGGACGGGGCAATTTTTTAAGGATTAAAACATCCGGTCATGATTAATTTTTGCATATTCAGAGAATTAAAGAAGCAAGCTAAATAAAAAATTTTAAAAAATAAAAATAAAAAAATTATTTAAACCATGGGTTAAACTCAAACACTGCAAATATTGTATGACATGGAACAGTTGGTTTGTTTTTAACAATAAAAAACCAGAACAATAAAAAAATGCAAAAATACCTCACTATGGCTTCAGTATGAAACCTTATCTCGGTACAATATCTTAAATTATGTTAATTAATATAAAGTATATTTTAAAAAAATCTACATAAAATTAATCAGTGAATGAAGATTATCGAAAAAAATTAAAGTAAAATTAATGAAAAAGTCTAAACTAAGTCGGCGGAATCTATTTTCTTTTAATCATGAAATATCACAAAAATTGTAATTTTTGAAAATTTTTTTGCACATTTTGAGTCATATTTCAGTTTTAACAATCCTAAATCACACAACTTTATTCGACATTTAAATTAAAAGAAAATTCAATTATTTCACAGAAAACATCAATTATTTCACAGTTTCTGTTTCTGTATGTTTAATGGCTGAAAAAGGGACTAAAGAGGGAATTAACATATAATAAAAGCTTTGTCACTTGAAATTACGTGTACAGTCCCTTTATTAAATGTGATCAAGGATCATGCTGATGAAGATGAAGATGTGAACAACAATGATCAAGATGACGATCATTTGGAGTTAGATGAAGCCTTTTCTGAACCTCTTAATAGAGCGTAAGTTATAATAATAATAGTGATAATAATAATAATAATAACAATAATGATAATAATAATAATAATAATAATAATAATAATACAACGAGACACATAAAACTGTGGAAATGGAAGACGACGGCAAAAGTCAGGTAATGATGATAGTTCAATAAACATAAAACACAGAAATTGTTCAGTTTACACAGACCCAGTTCTATTTCTAAACTAATAAAACTATTTTCTTTATAATAGCATCAAATACACATTAGGCGTAAATGTCGTCTTCCTATTTAACTGTTTTTCAAGGTTTTCCCCTGGAAGAAAACCTGAATAAATTTCCTTCAATACTACAAACATTTAATAGCTGTTGCGCGTATTGTAAAATTAGTATAGGACCGAAGCATGTAATTTGCTATTTATTTATCGTTTGCTAAAGGTCGTCTTTTTAATGTACATGTAATGAAATTAAAAGTGGTCATTTGTATTCATGTTTAATCAATTTAACAGTCAGTGCATAAGATTAAGAAACTCTCATCATAACTTTGCTTGTATCTTCTTTAGAAATTCACAAAATGTTTTCTTAAAAATGTTCAAGAATTTCTGATTAGCTGAATGAAATGTTTTAGAATTTATAGAAGGGATTAAAGTTAATTACCGGGAATTTAGATATTTAATGATTGTTTGTTTAATGAAAATATAAAATTTTCAAGACGCTATATTTAACTTATTTTTCGGCAAAATAAATTTTATCTTGAAATTTGAATTTTCGGTTTCCAAAATGTCTACAGGAGGGGAAATTAGAGAAATTGAAAATGTTGAATAATTAAGCATAGATTAAAAAATACAGATAGAACACTTTATGCTGTCTTTTCAAGATTTACGAGTTTTTCGTTCACATAATCCTGAGGCAGAAGCGCAAAGGAGTTGTGCGCCCGTTGAATTACAAGACAGACAGAGTTCATTCGGGTAACTTGGCCTTTGCCCAAACGAAAAAGATAAAGTTCAAGAAAAGTGTACGCACTTTGCATAAACCTAGATAAACATTATTTACCCTAAAGAGACTGTATACGTCATATATTAATAACAAAACAGATAGATCAATAGATGTCGTCTTTTCAAGATTTAGGGGTTTTTTGTTCACAATAACCCTAAGGAGTTACGCGCATGCCGCGTTGAATGACAAGACAGAGAGAGAGTGCATCTAGTTTGTTATAATTCTATGGTAGTAGACGTCGTACTTTCAAGCAAAACTTTATACGATTCAAAATCACGGTACATTCAACATTGATCCAGTTCTTTTCATGTACTGGGCCGTTCAACTAGCCTGGACAAACAGTACAGTACAAATAAGACTATAATAAGAGGCATAACGGGACTGTAAACCAAATAAATGATTCGCTTTTAGCTCGAAATTTATGTGCAAAGGGATATCTTTATTTTTCTTTCTAAAATTGACTTTAAATGCAATTGAAACTCCGTCAACATTCTCTTTAAGTAGATTTGTTAGTTTACAAGATAAAACATGCCTAGTAGTGGACACCCGTTTGAAAAGATATTATTTACCTGCACTTGCACAACCTTATCTATAGACGTTAAATTCTAGAACTTTTTCGTCTAAGACGTAACTGCAAGACGTAAGTTCATGTGACCCATCTACTATCTAGGAATAGGATGGGAAAAACTATCTAGTATTAGAAATCGAAAAATTTTTACAAACTGTTAAATACAACATTTTAAAAATTTTAGAAATCGAATTCAAAACGAAAGTAATTTTAAATATAAATTTGCTTTTATATCCTATAAATGTCAAAACTGATGAACCGATTGGTCCCAAATTTTGAGTTGCAACTCATATGAACCATGAGGGAAGGCTTTTGGCTGGTCAAAATTCTGCCTTGAAATAAATGTTATCAGAAAAATGATAAAATCCGCGAAAGCTTGAGTTTTACAGTAACGAAGAGAAAAAGTGGATTGAACAACAACATCTAAAGGCTAAAATTGTTATTGAAGGGGGTGCGATGTGCTCTATAAGCCTAGTCAAAATAAAAAGTTTTTCGCGATGTAAGATAAACATTATTATTAAACTTAAAATCAATTGTTTAAATTTGAACAGTTGTTAGATAAGCAATTTTTTGCTTGTACAACTTTAGCTGTTCCCGTTAATGGGCCAGTAAGTAAATAAGTAATTTCCCAATTTCTATCAAATACTTTTATTTAGGTTAGAGCACTGTTCTTCTTGCCCCCCCCCCCTGTACCAAATTGTCACTTTTATGACGTTACCAAAATTGTCATTGCCAAATTGTCGTTAAACCAAATTGTACCTTACCAAATTGTCATTACCAAATTGTCGTTAAATCAAATTATACCTTACCAAATTGTCATTACCAATTCGTTAAACCAAATGCCACCTTACCAAATTTTCATTACCAAATTGTCATTACCAAATTGTCATTACAAAATTGTCATTACCAAATTGTCATTACCAAATTATCATTACCAAATTGACATTACTAAATTATCATTACCTAATTGTCATTACCAAATTGTCATTACCAAATTGTCATTACCAAATTGTCATTACCAAATTGTCATTACCAAATTGTAATTACCAAATTAACATTAACAAAACTCCGCCCCCCCCCTTGTATACCTTGTTTGTGTTACGATATTTGGCTCATCAAATGTAGGTCAATAAGTAAATGTGAAATGTGTATATAAACATAAAATATACATTTATTATAAATATATGTATACGAAAAATTTCGACAATTACATGTTTTTTTTTCTGATTTTCTAAAAATATGTTTTTTCGTCAATTATATTAATTCTATACTCAGGAGACTAGTATCTACCCGTGTCACCCTGTATTTACTCAGGAGACTAGTATCTACCCGTGTCACCCTGTATTTACTCAGTAGACTAGTATCTACCCGTGTCACCCTGTATTTACTCAGGAGACTAGTATCTACCCGTGTCACCCTGTATTTACTCAGTAGACTAGTATCTACCCGTGTCACCCTGTATTACTCAGGAGACTAGTACTACGCGTGTCACCATGTATTTACTCAGGAGACTAGTACTACCCGTGTCACCCTGTAATTACTCAGGAGACTAGTAACTACCCGTGTCACCCTGTATTTTGTCTAAACTCTAAACTAGTTTATACCGGATTGTAGCTTTCTTCTCTCTATGTCTCTCGGGCTTAAAACAGCGTCAGAAAAAGGAGGTTATAGTATATAGAAATAGAGGAACTATGTACAAGTATACGCTAAACTTTGATCATGATCAGAGTTTAGTTACTTTACTATCTTGCCACCAGGATTCCGAGCAGGGGCTCATTCCAGGAAGTTTTTTAATATTTTTATCAAAATAGAAATTCAAAATACTTTAAATTGCACGCAGATTTACGGCGATTGATTAATATTGAAGATTTTTGCATAATAATATAAATAACTTTTCTAAATATTATTTATGTATACAAACAATCAGAATATTAATTTTACATTTTTTAATCTTTACCTGCTATAAACTGTTCATTGGACAAAAAAACAAGATATCAGTATGGGCCTTAAATGTCAGTTCAGCTGTTTTGATGTTTATTGAATTCAAAAACTAAAAAAACTTAAGCCATATATTTTATATATAGAATACATGGAAATCTATTCCAATTTCTTTCAGATTGAACAATTATCATATTTATCAGATGCCTTCAAATTAGCTTATGAAAATATCTGAAAAATATATGATAAATACGGGAAAAGAACAATTGAGTCGAATTCACTAAATAAACGAGAAATTTCTAGCTTAATCTGAATAATAAAGGGAATATAGACGTAATTTCGAGTCTTAATCTGAATAATAAAGGGAATATAGACACAATTTCTAGCATAATCTGAATAAGAAAGGGAATATAGACGTAATTTCTTGCTTAATCTGAATAATAAAGGGAATATAGACGTAATTTTTAGCTTAATCTGAATAATAAAGGGAATATAGACGTAATTTCTAGCTTAATCTGAATAATAATGGGAATATAGACGTAATTTCTAGCTTAATCTGAATAATAAAGGGAATATAGACGTAATTTCTAGCATAATCTGAATAATAAAGGGAATATAGACGTAATTTCTAGCTTAATCTGAATAATAAAGGGAATAAAGACGTAATTTCTAGCATAATCTGAATAATAAAGGGAATATAGACGCATTTTCAATTAACTTCCGATTTAAAGATCAATATTGTGGAAGATACTGTCGTTATTACCTTGAAAAGTGTTTAATTCTTACAATTTCTCCAATGTTGCTGTAGCAAATCCACATAAAAAACCATATTAAAAGGAAGAAAAAAACGTGAATTTTATTCTTTCTAAATCAGGCAAAGTTTTAAAGGGTATCGTTGTTAATTAGAAATGCCCCTTTTGCAGAAGTTTCACTTAAAATTACGGCTCTAGTCCCTTTAAAGGTTCTGAGCTAGTAGTGATCCAGGGTAAAGATTTGACCCAGTATCTAATCTGGAATCATTGTATTCAAATTAGGTTGTTTTTAGCATAAAGCATACGTAGGCTACTTACATATAGGATTAGAGTCAGTTTGTAGTCTAAGTCAGGGATATTAGACCTAAACCACAGATTGGAGACTGAATTTAATGAATTTGAGCAACATCACTGAACAACCTATTGCCGGTTCAAATCTGGTAAAGATTAAAGAAGGATTTTAATCGGTGATTTAAATTTGATCCTGAGGTAGGAAGTCCAAATTCATTAAATTCGGTGCTGGGACTGTTATTACACTTGTGCACAAGTGAATATCTAGCTCTTTAGAAAAAATACGGACTTTTCCCTATTTCTCACAAAAAAAATTTGAAAAAGCCTGATATTTAATTTAGAAAAACCCAAAGTGTCGCCATAAAAAAATAGTTAAAATTGATTGGCCGATAACAAGTACAATATGAATAAAAGCGAAAGGTGAAAAGAAACGACGATCAGGGGCGGATACAGAATTTAAGTGAGGGGGGTGCTAGATTTATTTCGGAACAAAAAAATCCAGATTTAGGAAGAAAAAGATAAATATTTTTTCTGTTTTGCACTAGGTTTTCTTTCACTTAAGTGCTATTAAGAAGCTATTCTCAAATATCAGGGGGTGGGAAGTTCCTGCTTCCCCCTGTATCCGCCCCAGGCGACGATTAATATTTTTTGACTCTCACGTTTTTTTAAAGGACCAGTCTGATTTTTTTTATCTTTAATTGATTTTTATAAAACACGAAAATAGCAGAAAATATTCCCACAAATAAATGATTTTAACTTTAGATCGGCATCTTAACATCTTAAAATTGATATTTTAATTGTAGTTTCGGGTTCTCCAAAAAAGTGACTTCCGCATTTATGCAGCCGAAAATTTTTTAAAAAATTGTCAGAATTTGCCCCTTTTCAAGTTATAAAAACGACTACAAATTCCTTTTTAATAAATGGAGAGTCACTTGAAATTAAATGTACAGTCCCTTAGAATAAAGTAAAAACATCAATTGTTGACAACATACAAGATTAAATTGAAAATAAAAGTTCCAATAATTGAAGAGGCTTATAGACAGACTAGTCACGTTGTGTCGATAAGAGACAAATAATGTGCAGGGGCTATTCCCTACTAGCACCAGGGTAAAATATTGGCTACACAAATGTTAGTTTTTAGAGTTGATTTGGGAGTAAAAAATTTATATTTTGAATTATGTTATTTTTCTTAATTTAAAAAATGGGCATTATTTAAATCTGGTTTAACTTGAGAAGGGAAATCAGATAGTTAAGTCAGTTGTTTAAATGCGGTAATCGTTGCATATATCAATACAATGAAGACGACTTTCGATTTAAATTTTTTATTTCTACCAAGCTTTCAAACATCATATAATACACATATATATGAAAACAAAAACTGGCGGTCAATTGACAGCTTCTCCTTGGTTACTTGAAAAGTGATATAAGAAAGCATTGTTAGAAATCAAGACTTAAATAGAAAAGTCGTATTTATTGTATTGACATAAAGGTGAAATAGATGTAAGGTTTGGGGGATAGGGTTTCTGACACATTTGGCCGTGACGTATGGTTTTATCAAAACAATAACAAAGATAGTAAACAAAGGTCATAAACTAAGGGATGTAATCCGTCGTCTTTGCAAGGAGAGAGATCAGAGATTGGAACTTTTGAATGGGATATCCTTAATCCTGATCGGATAATCAATCTGGAGATTAAAAATGAGTGGAGAACAAGCAATATTTAATCTGCAGATTAAGAAAAAGAGTGGATTAAGCCTTAATCCCGATATCCACCATTCTAAAGTTTTCAGCTCAGGGTTCATATAGATCAAATGTTGACATACAGTACATCGGACAATTATGTATTGCGGCATCTGTCCGTATCAAGTGTACATAGATCTGAGCCTGAAATTTAAAAGAGTATCGTTGAACAAAACTCCTGAGTTTCCTTTTTGGGGTCTTAACACTTTTGTAGATTTTGTTTTAAGAGATTTGAAAAAAATGGAGACTATAAACAAACTGAATTATATAATATTTCTATAACAAAAATATTTATTTTCACAAAACTCCTTAACCCCGTTCATAAAACCGGGGGTTTTAGAACTGGTTTTAATAACGATACCCTGTCTTAAGTTTTGGGCTCTGGGGGTGAACAATCTGTTTACAGTTTTTCCTCGAATTTTAGTTTTAGCATGAAGCAATGCATTTTGATTTAAAATTAGAATGATATTTACTACAAAAATCCTCCACTTCCTTTAATTTGCACGTTAACCTTTATGTACAATGTTCAGGGGTCTGTACGATTTTCTGTCAGCATTTTATACCCAAACCTTTCTCCGTCGTAACTTGAATGGGCAGGATATATAAAACTCTTTTTATTTTTCAACACCAGCAGAACTAATCCAGCACAGAATAGCCTGTACCCCCCCCCCCCAACACAAACACACATCTATTTTTTTTTGTAATTAGTAAACTAAAAGATAAACTGTATTTTCATTAAAAAAATGATAATATTTCAGAATCCCCCTATGCCTGAATATTTTCAGGCAGGTAGAATATATATTTTTATATATATGGTTAGGATGAAAATGCAGATGTTTAAGTGTGAATAGTGTGAATCCCCCCCTAGCTTACTCTCCGGGACTCAGTTCTGAGAGAGATACAACTTTGGAACGGGATACACACACCTTAGATATACATAAATATAGACTAATCATCAGTGAATTGAATATCATAAAAATATATTCGAAAAAATGAAAATATTCAACATGAATAGCAGGTAGGTTATATAAATTAAATTGCTTTTTTATTAAGAAAATCTATATAATAAAACAAGACGTTCGTATATATATATATATATATGTTGCCCATAGCCGACCAAACGGCTGGACCGATTGAACTGACATTTTTTGGTTGTTATAGGCTAAAAAAATCGGGCTTTTTTTAATTAAAAAAAAACAATTTTCTCACGGGCAACGCCGGGCCATTCATCTAGTAAATACTAAATAATATAGTATTATGAATAATTTTTGCGTATCAATGTTTAAAACTTTTGACGAAATTCAACGCCAACTAAAAAGCGTTACCTAGCTTTTTGGTTGAACTTTCTTCATTTGATTATCGTAGCTTTCCTGCTTTCTTTTCATCAAAACATAGATACAAGCCGGGATTCAGAGTGTTCAAAATTGTATCTCTGGTTGTATCCAATCCTAAGAAATGCGCAAAATGTCAACTAGAAAACTTGACAGCGCCAATCAAGCTACGTTGATTTTAGGCCAAAATATATTAATTTATGAATTAAAGAGTCAGTTCTCGATATTTCAGTGGAAAGGTGGCTGATGTGATGAATGGTGTCTCCAATATTCTCCAGTTTTGGAGAACCTTCATTATCATCCTGACTCCTATTCTTCTCTCACCTTTACTCTCAGAGATTGGAACTTCAGAAGCAAAGTATGAATATTATCAACAAAAACAGATGAAAAAAGGATTTTTTACTGTTTTTGAATCAAATGAAGGGACTTCAATTATTACTGTAATTATTTTAATTGAAATTACGCTTACAGTCCCTTTAAAATATAATTTAACAATACTGCTGATGATAACTATTAATAATGATGATAATTATTAATAATGATATTAATGATAATAATAATAATATTGCTAATTACAAGGATGATAATTTTGACAAGTTTGTAATTTTGGTCCAATATGAATTTATGAAAAAAAACTGATAATAGATCTTTACAAATTCTATTGTATAAATAATCAGAATACAAAGACAACATTAGATGTGGATTTGTGATACTACTGATGGCAATATATTGGGTTACAGAGGCAATACCTCTACCTATCACAGCTCTTCTTCCTGTTATTCTCTTTCCAGTTCTAGGCATTTCTTCATCCTTATACCTTTTTATTTATTCAGTCTTTCACTATTCCCTTCTATTTCGAATATATTCATTCATCTTACAATTATCGAGATTATACATTTAATTAGCTGTCGTTTCTTCTATTCTATGTGTTAACATTCATTATATTTTTCTTTTGTTCATCATTATTCATCCACTAAGGGAAACTATAAGATCGTTTATAAATCACACGAGAAAACTAAATGAGCCTTGCCGCGTAGCTTGATGTGGAACCCTTCTCAAGAGGTCAGTTATTGTCTTCCACAATTTCATATATTAGTTAATCAATATAATTCATCCCGTAATCTTTTCCTTTATGTATCAATTCATTAATCTTTTTGTCATACAAATTTTTAATTACTGTTTTGCGGATTTATAAAAACAATTTTCAAGGATTTTCGGCAGAAATGTTAATTATTACTGAACATAAAAAAAATGAAGGATGCATCAAGGTGTTATGACAACGGATGATGTTTGTGTCAAATATCTGAAAGAATCCAACATGATGTTTGTTGGTGGACTCATTGTAGCAATTGCGGTTGAACATTGTCGCCTTCATCAGAGAATAGCTCTCAGAGTTCTACTGCTTATAGGTTGGAAACCATCTTTTACTAAAAATATCAAATAACATGAAATTGATAAAATTTCCTATTTCACAGTTTTATGTATCCCAAGATATGAAAAATACTTTCAAAAAGATTATATTACGTTGTAAACTTTTTATAAACAAGAGGTCAGAGATTATGTATGATATCGCAGTGGATACTGTTTATTTTGAAACAATTCAGTTCTTAATCCGTGAAAAACAGCTAACTGGCATTATCGCAATATTTTATTGGCTGAGAGCAGATTTCTGTTGCTTCTAATTGGTTAAATCTTCAATCCATCCAAACTTATTCCGTAAAACAGAAAAAGATACTGATTAGTGATTTTCAGAAAGTGAAGAGTACGACATTTGATGAATTCTTTCGATGTATTCGTTATTAAGGGTTTCACTGTACCTATTGCCTAAGTCCTCAGGCATACACTCTGAATGCCTGATTTTACCTTTACTAGACTAAATCTATAATTAGGCCTACTTCCAGTCATTGGATTTAAAAATTTTATAGCTCTTTAAAAAGCCTACAACAAAAGAAAGCAAATGGCGTAATTTTTGCAAAGAATTGTGCGTAGATTTGGCAAAGACATTTTTAAAGGGAATTCGCACAATTTTGGTTTTCTTGAATACACATTAAGGTTTTGAAAATCGAAAAAAGTTTCGCTGCAATGGTCAAGGGCTTTTCAAATATGTATAATTTGACCTATTTCGCTTTTTAGTTTTTTGCACACTTTTTGCCAAATAATTAAATTTCGCAATAAATAGTTGGATTTTTGCAAATTTACATTTTTTTTCTTCAGATTATTGAAGTTCAGCCGAAGGGCTTTCAAAAATGTATCAAACGTTATGGATTTGTATCACAAGAAGGAAATAGAGGGAGGGTCCCCGGGACCGCCCCCCCCAGACTATTTTGGGTAAACAAGATGTCAGTCGGAATAGGGTTAACAATACTAAAGTTTCGACCTAAAATTTGTTTGTTCAGGAACCAGTCCGCGACTATTAATGCTGGGGTTTATGCTCCCCACCATGTTCCTCTCCATGTGGATCTCAAACACCGCCACCACCGCCATGATGGTCCCTATCGTCGAGGCTGTTCTTGCCGAAATCAACGGTGACCATCTTGAGTCCGGCGGCCTCGAGACTATCTCAGAGGAGAAGGATTTGGTGTATCGGAAGCAAGAACTAGATTCCGATGAGAAGAAAGCAAAAAAGCGGAAAATCCGCATCATGATTTATCTTTCAGTTGCATACGCGGCAAATGTTGGCGGAACCGGTACACTCACCGGCACAGGACCAAACCTAGTTCTTAAAGGTATAAATGCAAGATAAAGTTCTACATTTAAAGGGACTGTAAGCGTAATTTCATGTCACCCTCTATGCAAAGATGACTATATCCAATTTACAAGGTTTTTCTTATCAAGTATGAATTTGGTATTAATGTTTTTAATTTCGAAAAAAGATTATTTTCAATTGTGGTTTCTCTACAAAAGTGACTAGCGTATTTCTACTGCAGGAAAACATATGGGAATTATCAGAAAAAAACTTTTAGAGCTAAAATAACGACAATATCTTACACATCATTTATTAATAAAGGTTTTAAGGGTACTGTTTTTAATAATGCTGTCTTTGAATGAAGGGGTCACTGAAAATTACGATTACAACTCCTTTCAAGAATTCCATTTGACAAGGTATCCTTTCGTTCTTTATATATTAGAGATATTTTTGTTTTTCAACCTAAAAATTGAAAAAATACCGGCCAAGAAATCGTTGATACCACGTCAACGTTAACTGTCCAATTAATTTTTTAAATTTAGAAGGTCTACAAATCCATTTGATTTATAATTTAAAAAATCGACATATCTCTTTATTTATAATTTAAAAAATCTAATATCTCTTTATTTATAATTTTAAAAATCTACATATCTCTTTAATTTATAATTTAAAAAATCTACATGTTTCTTGGAGTTCTAGATTTAAAAACGTCTACATATCTCTTTAATTTCCAAATCTTAAACCTCTACATATCTCTTTAATTTATAGTTAGAAAAATGTGCATATCTCTTTAATTTATAGTTTAAAAATCTACATATCTCTTTAATCTATAATTTCAAAAAATCTACGTATCTCTTTAATTTATAGTTTAAAAAATCTACATTTCTCATTAATTTATCATTTAAAAAATCTACAGATCTCTTTAATTTATAATTTTAAAAATCTACATATCTCTTTTATTTATAATTTAAGAAATCTACATATCTCTTTAATTTATCATTTAAAAACTCTACATATCTCTTTAATTTATAATTTAGAAAAATCTACATATCTCTTTAATTTATAATTTAAAAAATCTAATATTTCTTTAATTTATAATTTAAAGCGTCTACATATCTCTATCAAGGAATGTTGAGTACTCTGTTTGGTGACACTCCTATTAATTTTGCAAGTTGGATGGGATTTGCTTGTCCTATTATGCTTCTAAACCTAGGCAAGGAATATATCAAGAACACCATTAGCTTCGTTTTATAAATATAGTGTACTGCAGCAGTTCTACCATGAAGATTGATACTGACTGATGAATTTTGTTTTCTGCTCTGGGCGGGGAACTTTTGTGTCGGATACCCTAATCCTGATCCTAGCCCTAATCTAATCTAATCTAATCCTGATCACTTGATCTCGATGTCCGCTGTGTGCACTTTTAATTTGAAGTGCAATGTTAGATCTAATCAATTCAGTTCTCCCTTCAGGAATATCGAATAAAGATCAAATTAATCTACAGATTATAACAAAAGGTCAAATTAATCTACAGATTATAACAAAGGATCAAATTAATCTACAGATTATAACAAAAGATCAAATTAATCTACAGATTAACAAAAGATCAAATTAATCTACAAATTCACAAGAGATCAAATTTATTCTACAGATTAACAAAAGATCAAATTAATCTACAAATTAACAAGAGATCAAATTTATTCTACAGATTAACAAAAGATCAAATTAATCTACAAATTAACAAGAGATCAAATTTATTCTACAGATTAACAAAAGATCAAATTAATCTACAAATTAACAAGAGATCAAATTTATTCTACAGATTAACAAAAGATCAAATTAATCTACAAATTAACAAGAGATCAAATTAATCTACTGATTAACAAAAGAGCAAATTAATCAAAGATTGTAGAGTTGATGATATATTCTTTGAATCTAGTAATAACCTGGGCCTGGCTTCAGCTATACTTCATGGGGGTTCCCTGGGGGAAAAATAGGGTAGGTTTATGCACCTCAAGATAAACTAGATTTATATCTTAAATGTTTTCAATCATAACTCATCTATTTGAAGGGCTATTTATAAAGAAAAAGCATGTTTTGAACAACTATTGTATGCAACCAAATGAATTTCATTTTCTTAAACTTCAATGTAAGTTCAAAAATAGAAGATTTACGATATTTGTACTGATTATTTTTTAAATTATTTAATATTAATGTAATGATAAAATATTAATAATAATAATTATTATAAAAATAATAATAATAATAAT